>NW_024725463.1:382500-617500 GCF_018991925.1 Homarus americanus | reverse complement strand
TTTACCCTTTCTAACTCCCGCCTGGTGTTGTCGGCCTGTAACGCTCGCGATTTTCCTTGATGTGTTGTTATTTGAGTGATGTCATCTGCATACATAATATCTTCGTTACCTATTCTAGTGGGAGGCGGGGTGTCACTTGTGTAGATAATCTATAGGGTGGGGGAGAGGACGCTCCCCTGAGGGACTCCACTCATGAGTGGGAAGGTCTCTCCTGTGTGTTGTTCTACCCTCAGTCTAGCATTTCTGCCGTCAAGAAAGTTGCAAAGCAACTTTTCAATGTTGGTGGGAAGTCCGAGTTGGAGGATCTTATATTTTAGACCGTCGTGCCAGACTTTGTCAAATGCCTTCGCTACATCCCTTGCTGACACGTTGCCCAGGTGACGCTCCCTATACCCACCTCCCTCCCCCTCCCTATCCCCCTCACACCCCTACCCCTCCGACCCCACTCACCTCTCCCTCCCCTACCCCGCACTCCCTCACCTCCCACAATGACGGTAAATAATAAACACTCCCACCCTGTAATTCCTTCCTCAGTAATCCGATAATACCTTCCCTCCGACATCAATTATTGCCCAGATTACGCCCTTCCGATTTTTTTTGGTCCACATCAGTATTCTCGAAATTCATTACTGAGCTTGAATCTATTTTTTTTCATGTTCTTCCTGGAAAAAAGTAACCAGGCGGGAAATTATAAAACTGGGATTTACTGTGAAAAAAAAATATATATAAAAATCGTCAAAAGATACAGTAATTTTCCAAGATAGTAGTAATTTATTTAAGTAATATTTAGTATTTTTTTAATTATAATTTACTTTCTTCCCCCCGAGTGTATGGATGAGTTTTTTCCCCAGAGGGTGTAATTATAATAGTATCTTGCCTGTTTCTCTCCTCACAGGATGAACAACGCTGGTGAAATTATTCTCTGGTATTTGTCTAATGGAAACGCGACAATTTCAGCGATTTTTTTCCCGAATTAATAAATGGGTTGGACTGGGTGGGGTGGGGTGGGGCGGGGTGGGGCGAGGTGGGGTGGGGTGGGATGGGGTGGGTTCGGTTCGGTTCGGGTCGGGTCGGGTCGGGATATTTCTGTAACATTCACAAGTAATCAGAGAGGCAAAAACAAGGTAAGTAATCCTATTGGTAATCCTATTGGACAAAAAAGTAAACATGCGACTGAAAAATCCTTCTCTGGATATTAATTTAATTTTCCAATCTATTAAAAAACGAGAAATTTAACGAATAAATAACATAAAGTTAAACAAATCAGATCAGGTTAATTAAACTCATAAACAACAGTATTGAATGACCTATAATGACCCATCCTATGACCTTACTTACGAATAATTCCAACTCATTTACTCAACCTAACCTAACCTAACCCAAGAATGTGGCCGTCTAGATCAGGCCAGGAATTATCACAGTAAACAATTAACGATTGCTATACGAGTCTTTATCAGAACTTAGGCCTAATAGAATTGGGGCCCATTAGAACTTGGGTCTATTAGGATTAAGGCCTATAACCATTATGGACCATTAGAACTAGAGCCTATTAGCATTACGGACCATTAGAACTGGAGCCTATTAGCATTACGGACCATTAGAACTGGAGCCTATTACCATTATGACCTATTAGGACTGGAACCTATAAGAACCCAGACCAAAGAACGAGGAAGGAATGCAGTCTTATTACTTCCTTCCTATACAAAAAATAATATGATACATGCACACACACAACACGCACAACGTCTGCATGATAACAGATAGTAAAATCCCTCAGGTTTATCAACTTTGTCTGTATGTCTTTATGTCTGAGCAGTTCGTCCTCTGAGGTGATTTTTTTTTTACACATTAATAACAATTACTTGGGTTTAAAGTCTTGGGGTGGTTTAATTCTCTTTTTTATATTGTTACATTAAGAGTAATTTGCATCTGTATCTGTCAGGTGAATAATGTGCTTTTTTGAGGTGGTGTTTTCGTCACCTGCCTTGTACAGAAACAGGTAAGGTAGACCATCATTCTATATATTGTTAGACAGACAGACAGATAGACAGACAGAGAGACACCCCACTAATTCGATTTTAACAGAAAGGGTTTTACTTAAGAGTTCCAACATTGACACCACAGGCATATGCAAAAAAAAAAAACACACAATAAATAAAAAATCCGAATCTTGCGCTACAAAACACGAAGAATTTTTTGTTGGTGTCTATTATAAAAACGACAAATAAACAAAACCTAAGAGATGAAATAGACAAGAGAATAAAAGTCAGAGACAGTAAAAGTTTTCTACGTTTTAATAAATCAGTTTCACATTTACATTACATCAAGGAGTTGTCGGGATGAAATAATACTAACGTTAAAACAGATATTTGTTTAAAGTATTCTAGCTAGATCTATCACCAAGACCTCAAACAGTAAAGGTAGTGATTTGTTACCCTGGCGTCTATTTGTTCAACACAACTCGTAAGTTTTATGACAAAGATGTGTGTGTGTGTGTGTGTCCGTGCCTGTGTGTTGGTGTTTGTTTGAGTGATTTGTTTTGTTGATACATACATATATACACAGAGGAGAGATAATATAGAGGATAGAGGATAGGAATTGGCTCGTGTGAATGTCTGTGTTAATGAGAATTCAGCAGGCAGGGAGAGAGGGAGAGAAGGAGGGAGGGATATATAGACCGCTTAACAACATTACATAGAAATACCGATTCAAAAGTAGACGATTTTCTAACCACAAATTGATATTTTTTAGTTTAATTATGAGGCAGACGAAGCTTACACTCCCTCCCTCCCTGGCGGCAGACAAAGCTTACACTCCCTCCCTCCCTGGCGGCAGATAAAGCTTACACTCCCTCCCTCCCTGGCGGCAGATGAAGCTTACGCTCCCTCCCTCCCTGGCGGCAGATGAAGCTTACACTCCCTCCCTCCCTGGCGGCAGATGAAGCTTACAGCTCCCTCTCCTCCCTGGCGGCAGAGCTCCCTCCCTCCCTGGCAGCAGATGCTTACACTCCCTCCCTCCCTTGGCGGCAGACAAAGCTTACACTCCCTCCCTCCCTGGCGGCAGATGAAGCTTACACTCCCTCCCTCCCTGGCGAAGAGTTTTTCTCCCAAACAGTTTTTACAGAGTTCAATAAGTTACAGTTTTTACAGAGTTCAATAAGTTTCAAATATTTTGCTTCGATAAACTTCCTGCCTCACAACTTCCTTTCCCATGAGTGATATGATACTTTCTTTATTAAAAATTATTCCATCGTGATTTCATTCGTTTAAAGACAGAATCTCTTAATATCATCTTAAAAAGTTCACGATTCAGTATAAATTCAATCGAGATAAAATTCTCCTCTAAGACTTTGTGAACCGCTTAATGTTTTTATTTGTATTTTTTGGTTCGAATTCAATATGTAATCTTATATTATACTGGACAGAGATGTTATTACCCAGGTGAGAATTGATACACCTTGAAATAGTTGAGCTAATATTTCCGTTAGAACTTTTACCTGGGAAGGTGAGGAAGAGAAGAGGAGGAGAGGAAGAGGAGAAGAAGTTGGGGAGGAGAGGTAGGGGAGGAGAGGAAGGGCGAGGAGAGGAAGGGGAAAGAGAGGAAGGGCTTATCATCATCATCATCATCATCATCATCACCATCATCACCACCATCATCATCATCATCATCATCATCATCATCATCACCACCACCACCATCATCACGACCATCATCATCATCACCATCATCACCACCATCATCATCATCACAAGATAAAGGTCCTTCCTCTCCCTCATTATCAACACAGTGTCAATGATGTAAATATATAATAGAGTCAAGTGTGAATAATGTACATCATTATCCCGTGATTGTGGTGGTGCTGTTAAGGCGTCACGCACACACACACACCCATACACACAGACACATTCAGTATACGCACATACGCACAAGGGCATGCCAGAGAGAGAGAGAGAGAGAGAGAGAGAGAGAGCTAGCTAACAATCTTTAATAACTATTCCTTGAGACTTTCAGTAATGCACGTAGCATTCACTAGCTGTCACGACCTACAAGAAATTAATCAAGAAAAGTATTAACTAAAAAAAAAGTAATTTCACATTTGACTGCTAAAAACAAAAGAAATATTACTTAAAATTATCAAAACTTGAAATTGATATAAACTTAAAAGATTTAGTAAGTATATGACTTTTATTTGGTATATTTTGTTAGAATACCGTTTTGGTTTTTAAGTGTAGTGGAGTTATTAAAGACTAGGGGGGAGTAAGAGGGAGTGAGGGAGGGCTGGGGAGTAAGAGGGAGTGAGGGAGGGCTGGGGAGTAAGAGGGAGTGAGGGAGGGCTGGGATTTGAGGGGGAGGGAGTGAGGGAGGGCTGGGGAGTAAGGGGTGAGGGAGGGCTGGGGGAGGAGATGGGGAGTGAGGGAGGGCTGGGGAGTAAGGGAGTGAGGGAGGGCTGGGGATTGAGGGAGAGATGGGGAGTGAGGGAGGGCTGGGAGGAATAGAGGGAATACGAAAGGGAGGAGGAGAATAGAATAACAAATAAACAACAGAGATGGAGAAGAAAGACAAAGAGAAGGAGGAGGAAAGCACAGAAGAGAATAGGAGGAGGAAGAAGAGTAGAAGGAGGAGGAAGAGTAGGAGGAGGAAGAGAAGCGAAAGGAATAGAGGAAGGGGTTAACAACATTAGCATTCAAGTAACAACATTGTTAACTTTCATTCGTTATTATTCACTTCCTCAGTTCACTTTCAATATTTAATGGGGGTCTCTCCTTTGTCCCTCTGTGCGAATATGACCCAAGAATAATGAATCATTACCATTATCTCTTCCCTTACTTGTACTTCATTTCTCTTAAAATGGACGTGAAAAAAGAGCTACGTTACCTGTGACCCCGGGAATAAACAGAGGAGCTTTTATAACGAGTAAGAGTTAAGAGTAGAAGTAATAATAATAATAATACTAAAAATAATAATAATAATAATAATAATAATAATAATAATAATAATAATAATAATAATAATAATAATAATTTCAAAGTAAAAAAAATTATCCCGGTCTCTAATGCTAATTCACTAGATCTGAAAACGATTTTGATCAACAGAAAACACTTTTAGAAAACACAGAGAACCAACCGACGCTTTTTTCTTCTTTATTTTAAATTACATTCAGCTGTTGGTTTTAATACACATATACAAGGGGGTTCCGGTGGTAGGATCTCCAAGAATAGTTGACACTCCACACAGTCTATACAAGGCAGTAACACCAGTCTAGTAACAAAGGCGCATGAGAATGTGGGGTTGAGGATAAGACCTTCCATTTCGCTGTTGAAGAAAACGGGAAACCTCTTCGTAGCTTTGGGGGAATATTGTGGTAGGAAGACGGTACTGGGATATGAGTCGATTTTTTTCCATTCTTGTGATTAGGTTTAATTTATATGGGTTTATTTCGTGTTTTAATTTAATTTTTGTATTTATTTATCTTTTATTTATGTTGATTTGTTTATTATTTTTATTGTTAGTTATTGTTATTTATTATTATTATTATTTAGATTTCACTTACAACTCGACTTTACTTACCACTTGCCAATCAGCCACCTCATCACTCCACTTACCACTCCACTCAACACCACTTAGCACTTACTATTTACAACTCAGCCCCTCACCACTCACCACTGATTCTCTACTTACCACTTAACCTCACTTACCACTCACCACTTAACCCCTCACCACTAACCACTCATCCTCCACTTACCACTTACCCAGACCCTACCCCCTCCTTTCTGTTCTAACAAGATTCTTAAAATTCCAGTCTACATGACGCCTAATCTTGAGTTTATCAGAAGGAAAAGAAAAATGATTTGTCTTGAGCAATATACTTGACTAAGATCAATGGACCCGTCGATTATGGTAGGGAGTAGGATGATGGCAGGGGTAGGGGTGATGGCAGGGGGTAGGGGTGATGGTAGGGGGTGGTGAGGGGTAGGGGTGATGGTAGGGAGTAGGGGTGCAGGGGGTAGGGGGATGTAGGGGGGGGGTGATGGCAGGGGGTAGGGGTGATGGCAGGGAATATGTGGTTGATGTGTTTACAGTGTCAGCCAGCAAGGTAATGACATTGTTAGGGGGTGGTGGTGTGGGTCGGTGTGGTGGTGTGGGTAGGTGATGTTAGTGTGGATAAGTCATGGTATGGTTAGCCGGCCGTGTGATCAGGAGTAGGTAAATATGGTCAGGTATAAGTTTGGTCAGATATAGGTTTGGTCAGGTAAAGGTGTGGTCATTGGTCAGGTATAAGTTTGGTCAGGTAAAGGTGTGGTCATTGGTCAGGTATAAGTGTGGTCAGATATAGGTTTGGTCAGGTAAAGGTGTGGTCATTGGTCAGGTATAAGTTTGGTCAGATATACCATTAAAAGACCTGAACTAGACCCGACAATATCACATGAATATTTTACCCCAATTTGTGAATGTTCTTTCATCTAACTCGTGAATAATTAATAAAATACTAAGTCAGTAAAGCTTTGTTGGTCACTTAACTCTAGGTAAAATAATTCTACCACATTCTCTGTCAAACATGTAGCATAGAATGAAGCAGAAAGAAGAAACAAAGAATACAATAAAAATGACCTGTTATTGTCATTTAGAAACCCAGAAAATATAATTCAAGCCTTGAGAATTATTACTTTTGGCCAGAAATTATCACTTGCGGTTTCGTCTCGTCATCACCCACACTCAAGAATAATCCCTAGACGTTTGTAATCCCCATTAATGCCTCAGAATTACGTCTCAGAGGGATTACTAATAACATCTCAGCAGCTAAGGGATTACAGTGCTTTAAGAGGAGAGTTATCTTACGTTATATATATATTATCACTAGTATACAGTAACCTAATGTCCTATACCTCATAATACATTTAGGACTTAACCAATTTCAGGGGTAATATACATTTTTCTATTATATCTAAGGTCTTTAGTGAATGGTTAATCGACTTACCATATCGTCTTTAACCTTCCAAAAATAACTAATACATGAAATATCCTGATTATATCTCTCTATGTGTTAACTTCATATCATTAATGGAACTTAGAGCTCGAGGGATGATTCTTGGTTACATATGGAAAACGTCGCTTTTTTTTGTCCCCACGAGAGACTGAAAACATACAATATCCTGTGTGCTCCTCCAGGTAAGATGTCAAAGCATATCATCTCTTTTTTCCCTTTTCCTCTTCTCCCTATTTCCACTCCACCACCTCACCCCTACCCTTTCCGTCATTCCCCCTCCTCCTCCTCCACTTTCTCACTTCACTTCTACCCCTTCGATCATCGCTCCTCCTCCTCCTCTCCGCCAACTCACCTGTCCTCACCTGTCCTTACCTGGTACACTGAGGACAGGTCGTACCCATCATCCCTGGGATTTAATTAACCTGGCGGACCAACTTTGATAAGCGGGGTCATATTAGCAGACATATACTGACACGTGCTTTTTAATTCATAGCCTCGGGGGATTTTTACCTGCGTGACACCTAATTAAAAAAAACCTACAGGTAACATTTGATATCTCTTTGCTCTATGCATTAATGTCTGTGTTTTAGATAGTGTGTGTGTATGTGTGTGTGTGTGTGTGTGTGTGTGTGTGTGTGTGTGTGTGTGTGTGTGTGTGTTATATGGAGGTTTCATTCTATAGGACTATCCCGCCTGTAGCCTTGTATGAAGATGATAGGACTATCTATCATACTTTCGCGATTGATGATAAATTCCACCAAAAATGCTTCCTGGGCGATAATAATGCTTTCCCACACCATGAGAGGTACACACTGTATTAATCAAATTATTGATATAGGCGATATGAAGCCATTTCTTACTTTATGATAATCCAGAGAAAAAATATATTGGTTTTTGATCGAATTTAATACAGATTTAGTTAAGTGTTAAAGTGACCCTCAGGTGTTGCAATGTTGATCAGGTGAGTTAGTATTACCTGTCCTTATCGATATGTCATTTAAATTAACCATCCAAGTTTTGGTTCGTCTTACACTTGTAGATTATACTCAGTCTTATAACATTGTAAAGGAAGTCCTGTTCTTCCTATTTGTCAAGAAAGAAAATAACAAATAATGACACATTTTCCCCGTGAAATTACAACACCTGATTTGATCTAATTAAAACAAATGTCCTCAAACTCTTTTTTTAAGCCAAAATATATACTGTATTTTACCTTCTTAAATAATGTCATGTCAAAGGGTTAAAATATCATCGTCCTCAAAGGGTTAAAATATCATCGTCATCAAAGGGTTAAAATATCATCGTCCTCAAAGGGTTAAAATATCATCGTCATCAAAGGGTTAAAATATCATCGTCCTCAAAGGGTTAAAATATCATCGTCCTCAAAGGGTTAAACATAAATCATCGTCCTCAAAGGGTTAAGTAAGCCAGTAGTATATGACTTAAGAAACTTTGAGAATCTAGTTCCTTGTTGGTGGCCCAGAGTAGCAGCTTCAGGTTAAAGGCGAAGCGAAGTGAAAGCCTTTCTCGTTACGCCAGACGAAGAAGAAGAGCAAATGATGAAGAGGAACAGTAGAGGGAGGTTAAGTAAGGTCAGTAGCCCTGGGGTCGGTTCGGGGTCAGGTCGGGGTCAGTCCAGGAGCCGTATTTATAACGAGGCAGTTTGTCTTGACCCAGAACATTAGCTTGAAGTCTTGGGTAATTCTTATGTAACCTTAGCACTAATTTTCATCATCTCTCTTTATTCTTTGTTTCTTTGTGTATATTCATCATCGTTGGGGAGGGAGGGAGGGGAGGAGGGAGGGAGGGAAGGAGGGAGGGAGAGAGGGGGTCATCCTCTCTGGGGTGAAAGGAGATGAGGGGTGATTAATATATCCGTGTGTGTGTGTGTGTGTGGTGTGTGTGTGTGTGTTTAGAAAGCTTAACAATATTCCCTTTAAACAAAACACCTTAATTTATTTATATATTAAGAAAAAAAATCACAAAACATATTTAATCAACAAGAAAAATACTAAATTTCCTAAAAAAAAAATCAATTTCACGTCCATATTTTTTCCAAATTATCAACGAGATTATAATTCAAACAACAACATCAACAAAAACAACAACAGCAAAATACAAAGTTGACCAGGTAAATCAGGTTTCCACTATGGTCGTAAAACTTGGTATATATACTTTTTTCTTAAGTATTATCACACGAGGCAAAAAAAAAAAAATTTTATTATAAGAAAAAAATATATTTCCGACTATTTAAGAGGTATATTGAGGTCCAAAATATATTATACTTTGATATAATTTAATTTATTTTCGTTGAATACTTTCGTAGTTTCTATACTATTTTTGATGTGTTTATGATAACTTTTATTAGTAGTATATGAGTTTATATTACATATGTATATTTTTTTTATATATCTGGTTTGTATGTCTAGTTGTGTTTTGATTAGGCTATTAATAATGTTTATGTTTTGTAGTTATTATCATTAGTGTTATTGTTATTAGTATTAGTGTTATTAATTTCATGATTGTAATAAAACTACAGGTAATCATAAGACTATTAATAACAACAATAACAAAAATAACAATAAAAACTCGAAATTTCACTTGCAATCAAATCCACAAAAAAATAATTTAGGACAAACGCAATTTTCTCCAAGAGCAAAATAGTTCTCACTCAGCTGTTTATCTCATCAAAATGTAACAATGGACTGAAATGCCACGGGTGTCGATCAAGATTTCAGAGCGATTCACCTTGACAAAATATATGCACACAAGTTCGCGTTGTTTTTAAGAGATCATTCGCGTTACAGTAAAAAAAAAAACATTCCTTTGAAACTAGATACTAAAGAAATAATTAAATTATCTTGGGGATAGAAGGGTTTATGGTGGTGTTTTTAGTTTAGTAAATGAAGAAAAAAAAAATAGTCGGAAAGGAATTTTTTTTCTTTCAATAGTTTTCCTTGAAAGTCTTGGTTTATTTGGTATCTTAAACCAGGACTTAAGGGACAGGAAAATATGTACATTATTCTTCATTTATTTAGAGTGATGACAGAAGAAATCGAACTGTATAAACCATGAAAAAATTGTCTAACATATCACCTTAACCAATGACCTTAACCAGTGACCTTAACCAGTGACCTTAACCAGTGACCTTATTATTAAACTTTACATATAGGGTCATATACCTTATCTAAATATAATGTTTATCTATGTTAAAATATCACCCAAAATACCTTTACTGATATAAGAGTTAAGCCGTAATCAGTTAATTAACCTTTGAGCTTCAGGTGTGACGTTGACTCGAGCTGTTAAATACTTTCTCTGCTAGTATTAAGATCTGATTCAATGCAAGAGTTATGAGCCGGGAGAGGCAACTTTTGAGTATTTTTAGCGTAGAGTTCTGAGTGTTTTTGTAATGAGAATAAGATAAATTATGTTTATTTTACTATTATTCAGATATTATGTTACAAATTAAATGCAAAAATCAAATATACATAATAAATCAATCTCTAAATAGTTATTCATGTGATTTATGATATTATACATTATTTAAATACCAGAGGCATAATATTATATGTAAACACCAGTGATTTATTGTCTTCTATCTATCGATGCATCATAAATTCTGTTTCTTAAGTCATTTTACTTTTAGAAATGTTTCAAATTCACAGTTTTACTCAGGGCACTTCCAAGCCAGACTGACAAGCACATACAAGCACATACAATAACACGCGTCTTCTTATGCAACAGTAATCCAAAATTATTCATAGTTACGTAAATTATGTTTTAAGTTGCAAAAAAAAAAAACAAACTAAAAATCGTAAGTTCATTTTTATTTCTACAAGTCATCCGCCTCTAACATTTGACGAGAGGGTCGCGTCGTAGCGGGTGATGATCAATACCCACACAGTGACTCCACAATTCTCCCCTGCTAACTTTAGTGCTAAATCGTGGCCCTAACCGGATCTCTCGCTTGCAACATTAATGACGACCTTTCCGCTGCGCTCTAATCCACTGCAGCTACGACAGTGAGATGTGTGTGCACCTGTGGGTATGTGCTACAGATATAACCCACCATGACAGTGAGATGTGTCCACCTGTGGGTATGTGCTACAGGTATAACCCACCATGACAGTGAGATGTGTCCACCTGTGGGTATGTGCTACAGGTATAACCCACCATGACAGTGAGATGTGTCCACCTGTGGGTATGTGCTACAGGTATAACCCACCATGACAGTGAGATGTGTCCACCTGTGGGTATGTGCTACAGGTATAACCCACCATGACAGTGAGATGTGTCCACCTGTGGGTATGTGCTACAGGTATAACCCACCATGACAGTGAGATGTGTCCACCTGTGGGTATGTGCTACAGGTATAACCCACCATGACAGTGAGATGTGTCCACCTGTGGGTATGTGCTACAGGTATAACCCACCATGACAGTGAGATGTGTCCACCTGTGGGTATGTGCTACAGGTATAACCCACCATGACAGTGAGATGTGTCCACCTGTGGGTATGTGCTACAGGTATAACCCACCATGACAGTGAGATGTGTCCACCTGTGGGTATGTGCTACAGGTATAACCCACCATGACAGTGAGATGTGTCCACCTGTGGGTATGTGCTACAGGTATAACCCACCATGACAGTGAGATGTGTCCACCTGTGGGTATGTGCTACAGGTATAACCCACCATGACAGTGAGATGTGTCCACCTGTGGGTATGTGCTACAGGTATAACCCACCATGACAGTGAGATGTGTCCACCTGTGGGTATGTGCTTCAGGTACAGCCCACCATGACAGTGAGATGTGTCCACCTGTGGGTATGTGCTACAGATATAACCCACCATGACAGTGAGATGTGTCCACCTGTGGGTATGTGCTACAGATATAACCCACCATGACAGTGAGATGTGTCCACCTGTGGGTATGTGCTACAGGTATAACCCACCATGACAGTAAGATGTGTCCACCTGTGTATCTGGTGGACACATACACACACTCAGAGGACCAGCCGCATCATGTATCCAGGTAAAGGTCTAACAATAAATTCCTCGACAAATGAAGGAAAAGAAAAGTGAACTTGCTGGTACATGCGGGTCATAGTATTGTTTTCGGTCTGTCCTCTAAATAACTTGATAATGGTTGTGAATTAATACGTGTCATATGATATAGGTCAGAGGAGGTCATCCCTTCCATCATCATCCCACACCACCACCTCTTCCCTCCTCCCCCTCCAGTCAGCTGTGTCCAGGAGAAGATCACGGTGAGCCTCTGTAACACCTGGTCACTCCTCCAGTCAGCTGTGTCCAGGGAGAAGATCACGGTGAGCCTCTGTAACACCTGGCACTCCTCCAGTCAGCTGTGTCCAGGAGAAGATCACGGTGAGCCTCTGTAACACCTGGCACTCCTCCAGTCAGCTGTGTCCAGGGAGAAGATCACGGTGAACTTCTGTAACACCTGGTCACTCCTCCAGTCAGCTGTGTCCAGGGAGAAGATCACGGTGAGCCTCTGTAACACCTGGTCACTCCTCCAGTCAGCTGTGTCCAGGGAGAAGATCACGGTGAGCCTCTGTAACACCTGGCACTCCTCCAGTCAGCTGTGTCCAGGGAGAAGATCACGGTGAGCCTCTGTAACACCTGGTCACTCCTCCAGTCAGCTGTGTCCAGGAGAAGATCACGGTGAGCCTCTGTAACACCTGGCACTCCTCCAGTCAGCTGTGTCCAGGGAGAAGATCACGGTGAGCCTCTGTAACACCTGGTCACTCCTCCAGGCTGATGTATAGTTCATGGCTCGTTCTTAGGGATAAGTAACTCGACTAAAATTAATACTTTCGGAATTGGAATAAACTTTGGATGTTAGTGAATAGAAAAAATTATTGAAATGTTTTTATAGTCTATTAAGGGTTTTTCTCGAGATGATACAAAGTGAACAAAATAATACTTAACGGAGAGTCTCACTTCATTTGTTTTTTACGTATTCTTGTCAATATACTTTTCTTCAAAGACTAAATGGACGAATTCTTCTCCATGTTACTTGTGTTTATTCTTATCACCTTTCCTTTCATACACGAGATATACAAATGCTCTCTGCTATACCTTGCTCTGTGATCTTTTTTATCATTTCAGTCTTTTATTTTCGCCTTTCATCCTCAGGTGTGTGTGTGTGTGTGTGTGTGTGTGTGTGTGTGAGCAAGACGGATTAACTAACGTACAGGGGATTAATCGTTATGTACACAATGACCTTTCAGATCAAATATATACAAGTCTGGACAAATTATACTCTGTAACCTTCAAAGACCTTCATTAAAAACATCAAGCATCATATCCACTAACTAGTTTAAATACACCACCACCAACCTAACATTGATCTAAACGTTCCCTGAAACATTATCTCTTGTCACTTAGCATTAATCGTTTTTTATTGTAGTATTTTCACATTAGATGTAATTAGTATCACAATAACATTACTGGGTTCGTATCGTTGTTCCTAGACCGTAACACCGCCATCCCCTCTTATGTATTCAACCTTATTGATACTATTAGAGGAGTTGACTTATGTTTCAGTGTATAGATCTGATCCCATAAAGTGAGTTTAGTTCGTCCATACTCCGATCTTCTCCCCTCAACCTCTTCTCCCCACCGAGATGTCAACAAAATCCCACCAAAAGTGACAATTTCGTTTCAGAAGGCAGTGGAATCCGTGTTGAACAGTGATGAACAGTGTTTAGGCCAGTGAAGTCAGTACTAGACAATGACAGCAGAGAGTCCCAAGCTGATCCTCACACCCATGAGTGAGGTCCTAACGCCCCGATATAAGCGCCACTGGGAACTGACCACCATCTTCGGTAGTGTTAATCAGTCCACTCTGGGAACAACCATGGGTCGGCTTTACACCTGACCATGGGATATCACTTCCACCTAGCAGACACCACACCACACCACACCACACCACACCACACCACACCACACCACACCACACCACACCACACCTGTCTCCTGCCACACCCGTTTCCCACGTCTGCAACGCTTACATGACTATTATTATTTCCTATCACATCCCTCGAGTTATCTTTCACATGTTCCTTAGTTGTTCCTCAGCTTAATACCCATAAGAGCCCCAGTCACTTTCCCAAGGTGGCCTCCTCAGTCAGACGGGCGCCAGACAGCCGGTGAACTATGGGTGGTGGGTACACAGTGTTGTATTGGAGGGGCCATGGTCATGAAATATCCAGGTGTGCTAGATACGTGGAGGGAGGGAGGGAGGGAGTATAGGAGGGAAGGAGGTAAGACGGGAAGGAAGAGAGAAGGAGGTAAGAAAGAAGAAAGGAGGGAGTGAAGGAAGAAAGAAAGAAGGAAAAGACGTAAGGCAAGCAGGCTGTGGTTACCTGTGGATTCATATGTACAAGATCAGTTTCTGGACGTATCGACTCATGAAAGTTGATATACTACTGTTTATTGATATACCGTGTTGTTAGGGGGGAAGGGGAACGGGAGAGAAGGGGGAGAGGGAGAGGAGGGGGAGAGGGAGAGAGGGGGGAGAGGGAGAGGAGGGGCAGGGGGCATATATTTATGGGGCTTGTCAAGTATGTTCAATAATCCATATGAAAATTAATGAATCATGTTTTTCTATTTTGTTCAAGGAAAGGTAATATTTGTTTACCTGTTCCCGTGAGTCGATGTTTACCACGAGTTATTCTAGAGACTGTTCATGGTAGACGTAAATTTCAGAGTCATCAACAATTGGGCCATTGATCTGTACTAAAACAGTAATGTTATGGCCAGACATCTCCACAATTCTTGATGACGAGATTGTGTGATGGATGGTTGGCTGGCTGGATATACATAAATATAAAACAGACTGTAGGTGCTATGCGTGTTATTAAATGATCGAAATCCAATCCCTCGACAGACAGTGACAAGTAATGTTGCTTCACCTGAATAAACAAAATCTAAAAATGAATAAATAATGAAAACTGAAGAATAAAAGCTGTAAAAATATCTTTGAGATTGAGTTAGGAATTACGTACATGGGATATAGATGAAAGAAAATGAATAATGAGGGGATATAGGAGTGAGGATTGGCACAGGATGACGGAAGGAGGATAAAGGATAATTGAGGAAGGATGTTAGGATACCCACAAGGACGGAAGGGGTTTAATGAGCGGTCGAAGGATATGAAGTTTAAGGAAAGTACACACAGACATACATACATACACACATACACCTACACCTACACACACACACACACACACGCGCGCGCGCAATGGCAGTAGCACAGTAGTCAGCCATCTTCACTCTCCTCCATTTCTTCAATTTCCTGACTATATACGTTCTTATTCGTCTATTTTCTATCCTACTTAAAAAAAAAAGAGCTAACGAAGGTCAAGTCAGGTCAGTCAAGTAAGGAGAGCATTCATAGAGCTGACTAACAACGCAAAATATCCATTGATTACGTGAAATTTCGTGAGTTAAACAAGTATCACCACTGATCCCTATGTCACTTAACCTAATTTTATCTGACCTAACCGAGCCTAACCTAACCTAACCAAACCGAGCCTAACCTAACCGAGCCGAGCCTAACCTAACCTAACCTAACCTAACCTGTACCCAAGAAAATCAACACGTGAAGCTATATCATAAAAAGACAGTTATATATCCCCTTAAGTTTCTACAGTAATTCATTAATAAAAGTTCAATAAATAATAAGAAACGAAAGCTATACTGAGTTGATTAATATACAGGTAAACTAAGCAGGTATAACATGGGAAGGATATAATATACCTTAAAATTTCCCCGAATATATTACACACTGATTTGCATATAAGCTCAGGTAAGAAATGAATCCATTATCCTTGAAGAACGAATCATCCTAAATGAACCCAACACCATCCTCTACGAACCCAACATCACCCTAAATGAACCCAACACCATCCTCTACGAACCCAACATCACCCTAAATGAACCCAACACCATCCTCTACGAACCCAACATCACCCTAAATGAACCCAACACCATCATCAAAGCTACAAAGGTTGGCATTGCTCTACCTTGACTAGTAAACACAAACACTATTATGTAGTGAGTGTCGATCCACCTGTCCACCTTTATCATAAACCAAACAACATTACTACCTGGAACACTAAGGTACAATATTGTCTCTATAACTCAGACCCGTGTCAAACTTTTCCTGTCCTCCACAACACGAAACTCAATGATTAAATATCTCTATAAATTTCAACCTAAGTTATAATCAAAGTAAGTGACCAGGTAGCATATCAGACCAAGGAACTAAAGGTAACTAAATAAAGATGATTAATACTCTTAGTGATAGAGTTTTCTTAGAAGGGAAGGAAATTTTTTCGTGAGTTACGCTTCCAACCTCAATGGATTCGGTGAAATTATGTGGTTCCATGATGGTAGAGGTATTGACTAGTGAATGATGCTTTATGGCAAGTTATGCTCACTCTTGACCGATATTCAATAAAACTAATCATACATATTGGGGTTAAATTTGTGATCCTTAGTTGGTGTTTCAAATATTTTCGTTCTTATAGATGGCGAATCATTTTTTTTCCTGGATGTGGTTATTTTGATGCATATAATTGGTTTATTCTTATGAGTGACAGACAGAGAGACAGAGAGACAGGAAATAACAGACAGAGAGAACAGAGAAAAAAGACAGATAGACAGACAGACTTTAACAATCACATCACCCTTCCAATAAAAACTACAACAACAACAATCAATAACTACAACAGAAACAATAACAGATTATGGATCTTATACAATCACTATAAAGTTGTCGTTAGCAGAGAGAGGAGACAATAAACAAATACATTAATCACAAACTGTAGTATATAATGTTGATGCTTATTCACATTGTTTTAGGTATACGGAGTGTCTGTTTGTCTGTCTGTCTGTCTGTCTGTCTTCGTTTTAAAAGTCGTTCCTTATCGTTCTCAAGTCCTTCCTTTTCGAACCTCAAGAGAAAGATAACAAGATCTTTTTATTCAACGGGTTTAAAGTCAATATTTTACGATCATTATTTACAATACCATTTTAGTCTAATTTCAACCATCGGATATTATTCCCGATATGAACAAAAGATATCAGCATTGGTAAAAGAAGTAAAAATACATTATAATAATTTTAACCAAGTATGAAAAAGTGAAAGGGTTTGACAGATATGAAAAGTGACCTCGGCTTTACAAAGAGTATTCATCCAGCCAAAAAACTATTGACTCTTCCACCCATAAGGCAAGGATTATTATACCATGGATCATAACACTGGCAGTTCATGGTAAGTTGTCCAAAATAGTCTTCCTCGTGAACACACAAAGGTTGGTGGAGCAAGTGAGGCGCCTCCTCCGTACAGATTGTCTAAAGGTGAGTGACTGCTTATATGGGTCTCAATTATATACTAAATGCCACTTCTATTAGGTTTTTAGTGTAATGGGACCTGAATTATATACTAAATACCAGTTCTATTAGGTTTTTAGTGTAATGGGACCTGAATTATATACTAAATACCAGTTCCATTAGGTTCCTAGTGTAATGGGACCTGAATTATATACCAAATACCAGTTCTATTAGGTTTTTAGTGTAATGGGACCTGCATTATATACTAAATACCAGTTCCATTAGGTTCCTAGTGTAATGGGACCTGCATTATATACTAAATACCAGTTCCATTAGGTTCCTAGTGTAATGGGATCTGAATTATATACTAAATACCAGTTCCATTAGGTTCCTAGTGTAATGGGATCTGAATTATATACTAAATACCAGTTCCATTAGGTTCCTAGTGTAATGGGATCTGAATTATATACTAAATACCAGTTCCATTAGGTTCCTAGTGTAATGGGACCTGAATTATATACCAAATGCCAGTTCTATTAGGTTTCTATTTTATATGGACCTGAATTATACTAAATCCGGTAAAACTCTTAAAGTAATATAAATAAGATATTTTTTAGGTGAAAGTACAGTAAATCTATTTTGTTTTTGTTTCTTAACCTGAGTAAATAAATAAATAAATAAATACAAATAAAAAAGTAGAAAAATTATTAAAACTTCCTGTCAAAAAATATAATACTTTTAAACTTTTAATGATTGGGTTGTTAAGTGTACAATATAATGAGTGACTGAACGAGACTTAAACATCCAAGTTGTTGACGCAGTTAAGCACATGACACAACATTAACCTCTTGGTATAAAGGTAAAGGAATTATTCTCACTAACATTTACTCAATAACCCGACACACCTTAAAATGACTCTTTTCCGGGTGTAGGTATTG
Organism: Homarus americanus; assembly: GCF_018991925.1. Taxonomy (NCBI): domain Eukaryota; kingdom Metazoa; phylum Arthropoda; class Malacostraca; order Decapoda; family Nephropidae; genus Homarus; species Homarus americanus. Next base: position 599,211 of record NW_024725463.1, on the reverse strand, counting down.
TGCATGTAAGGATGGGCACACACACACACACACACACACACACACACACACACACACACACACATATTTCCTGGTGCGAATTCTTATCCTTTTACGGCGAATCTTAATATACGGAGAGTGAGTGAGAGTGAGTGTGAGTGAGTAAGTGTGAGTGAGTGAGTGTGAGCGAGTGAGTGAGTGAGTGAGTGCGTGAGTGAGTGTGAGCGAGTGAGTGAGTGTGTGTGTCATTTTCTCACTTTAAACATGTACAGTAGAGGTATCGAGGTGACAGTTTTTTTTAGTGTATACATGTGTGCGTGTATAACATCCATGTGGACATAATGGATATCTCTGGTCTACACACACACACACACACCTGCCTATACTAAGGACTCACTGACGCTCATGGTAAACAGAGACAAGAGTTATGAAGCACCTTGTCACCACACCTTATGAATAACTACCACAAACCCATGATGACCATCCCATGACGACCAACCCATGACGACCAACCCATGACGACCAACCCATGACGACCAACCCATGACGACCAACCCATGACGACCAACCCACGACGACCAACCCATGACGACCAACCCACGACGACCAACCCATGACCAGTACCAAAAGAGAGAATCAAATAAACAGAACTATCATCTAACACACAGAAGCAGGGTGTTAGCATCATATATTAGCACATCATTTTAGGGGTCAGGCCAAGGGTGAAGGGATGACGGAAGGGGGTGCGGTGGGTGGAAGGGTGAGGTAGATTGGGATGGAGGGAAGGGAGGTAAGGGAGTGGTTGTGGACGGGGAGAGGGAGGGGAGGTGAGGAAGACTGGAAAGAGGCCAGGGGTGGTGGTGGTGTGTGGGATGGGAGAGAACGTGGGAGGGAGAGAAGGAGAGAGAAGGAGAAGGAGAGAGAAGGAGAAGGAGTGTAGAGGGAGAGAAAGAGTGGAGGGAGGGAGGGAGGGAGTGAAAGAGAAGGGAGGGAGGGAGAGAGAAGAGAGTGAGAGAGAAGGGAGGGAGAGAGAAGAGAGGAAGGGAGAGAGAAGGGAGGAAGGGAGAGAGAAGGGAGGGAGAGAGTAGGGAGGGAGGGAGGGAGAGGAGGGAGGGTAGCTTCCAGGTAGACTATGACTCACTGTTGTGGTCCTAGAGCCTGGAAGAAGAGGTTGCCATATCTCACCACCTCACACAACATAGTCCCAAAATATGTCAACAACTTTTTTTTTTTATTCCTTATATGAACACTACGGGTTAGCTATGCAGAGTAATTAGTTGACTTATGCATTAGTGAGTACCATGCATGCGTGTGGATAATAACACTTACATCAGAACAACTCCCATGTTCGTTCTATGAGGAATGGGGAAGTACACTTATGAACACTGGAACGCTGGAACAATATGTGGTAACCTTTCAGTAAACGTTTCATGACTTCGGGATAAACAATGGTGTAATAATCAGTACAAGTTCTGTTAAACAAGACGTATTATTGAATTTCTTTAAGATGTTTTTATTTTTTATTTGAAGTTTAATTAAATATTATATAGGAATTATCGTCTCATTTAACCTTTATAAATCAATTGATTTTTTTTTAATGTTGGGTAAAAATCTGTTATGATTCGCTTAATATATTGAACTATAACAATAAATTAATTCTTCTTATATACCACAATAATCAAAACACGGATGACCAATAATAATTCACTGTATACCATAAATTATTCTTGGGCAAAATAATCTCTTGCGTGAAAAACTTCCATCAATCAAGTCAGAAAAGGCAGAAACTAAACTGATCCATCCAGATTTACCCGATTTCTTTAGGTGATTCTTAAGGATTAATATTAACAGTACAAAAAAGAAATATTAACACACAAAGAAATATACTTCGTAGAATCAGCTGTGTCGACCTTCAGTTAATTTAGTGATGTTGGCGTCCTACTGCACCCTTCCCTATTTCCATTATCGTGAGGGTCTCTATCACCTTGGGTACGACTGGGCGGGCCACTAACAAGTACAGTATTGTGCTGCATGTCCTCCCACTCTTACACCAATCACAGGGAAACTATGATTACTGACTGGTACGGTTGGTCCCAAGTAGCTCTACCGTATGTGACGAAGTTAGTGGTTCCTCTTTGTCCCCACACACACACACACCCCGGACCCCACTACCTCCCTCTCGTCCACTACCTCGTCCACTACCTCCCCCTCGGACACCACCTCCCCCTCGGACACGCTCTCAAGTATCTGGGTCACTCCGCGGCTGGTTGGGGATACTTTGTGTTTGTTCCTTAACCATCGACCTCTATTTGGGATTTACTCACAACTAATTACATCATGTACGTTTGTTTAGCTTCTCTAATTCCATTTACCTTTTTTAGCTGCCCATATAATGTTTTGGGGATTCCTTAGTCGCTTATCAGTATCGTGTGATCAGCTCAACAAAGATTAACTACGACAATAGCTGAGACACTAACAGGATTTTCTTTGTTTCGTCAGTCCATTAATTTGTTCCAAGTGTCTTTGCTGGAATTTGTGTTGTTGTTTTACATGTTGTCTGTAGGAAGTCCCTGTTTCGTAACCATAGAGGAACACGTTAACAAATACAGCATTATGAACTCTCCACTTTTAAGTTATTTATTCCTAAAAGGTTCCAAACTCTTTTCCATCACCTCCCCAAAGGCTGTGGAGGCTCTGTCAATTCTGTCATATCTGGAAACATTTCAGTAAAGTCTGGGAAATCTGTTAGCAGACTTGTATTGATAGACGGTATTGACGGTAGTGGGATCTGAGCAATCTTTTCCAGCTTCTCCCTTGATTGAGTTGGTCACATGAGGCGCTGGCCATTCCTGTACTGCTCGAGCTATCCATCTCCTCCTATCATCTACATACGGACTCAACACTTATTTCTCTGAACTACCTCGTACGAGTAATCAAGAAAATATGAAATAAAATTATACACAAAGGTTGTTTAAAAGCGACTTGAAAGATGCACAATTCTCCAACACACTCTTTTGGCATCACGCATCTAACCCAGAACTTAAAACACACACACATACGATTTCCCAAGACACTCTTTTGGGCTTCATCTCTGGGTCTCGGAACATTGGAAAGACGATGATAATAGTGAAGAGTTAAGTCAGGTTTATTGTTCTAGGAGATCTCTGAGGTGAGTTGTTTACTACGAGTGAGAGGCTCCACTTGGGCGTTTTCTAAATGGAATGACCACGAGGCACTGAGGCGCTTGCTGGAGGCTGGGTGTAAAACTGGTGTCTTCTCGCTTATAAGGTTAGTATTATCTCTCTGTAGCACACACACACACACACACACACACGGCCTTAAGCAACGGAAATATACTTCGATGCTCTTATGTTTTTTCTAGCATTTTTTTGTCTCTATTCCTGACACAGATTGTCATCATTACCTTCTCTTACCAATAAATATCGCAAGTGAAAAGTGAATAACGAGACAACCTGGTGAAGGAACTCGTGTATAATTGAATAATGAAGAATAAACCCGTTTCTAACGAGTGTTTTAGACAGTACAATGTATCCAATGACCCTTCTAATGATAGGGGTCGATGCTGCCTTCTATAAATACGACTGCAGTTTAGTTACTCAGCGTTCTTGGGTGTTCATTATAACTTCCTGGTGTTTATTCATAGATTCATTTAGAAATTTAATGTTTTATTTTATAGATACAGTATACAGGTATATTCAAATCGTCTAAACATGTAAATATATGTAAGTTCATGAGATGTTTGTGTGTTGTTGTGGGTCTGTGTTTGTGTGTTGTTGTGGGTCTGTGTTTGTGTGTGTTTGGGTCTGTGTTTGTGTGTGTTGTTGTGTGTTTGTGTGTTGTTGTGGGTCTGTGTTTGTGTGTGTTGTGGGTGTGTGTTTGTGTGTTGTTGTGGGTGTGTGTTTGTGTGTTGTTGTGGGTCTGTGTTTGTGTGTTTGTGTGTTGTTGTGTTGGTGTGTGTTTGTGTGTCGTTGTGGGTGTGTGTTTGTGTGTTGTTGTGGGTCTGTGTTTGTGTCTGGATAATATTTGTTTTCCACGCAAATATCAATAGTCTTTACCCTTCCTCTTTCTCCGTCAATCCAAACTTCCTTATTTCATTTCTGGCTTTTGCTTTCGTCTCTTGCGCCATTTATTGATTTAATCTTCGTAATTGATGGGATATTCTCTTGATTCCTTCATAATGAGAAAAATTTAACAGAAACGGGAACACCTCGAGACCAGTCAGGCATGAAACTAACTTGAGGTAGAATATTTTCACGTTTCGGATCAGCGAGAACAGGGAGAGGAAGAGGGGAGGAAGGGGAGGAAGAGGGGAAGGGAGGGAAGAGGGGAGGAAGAAGGGAGGAAGAGGGGAGGTGGGGAGGAAGAGGGGGGGAGGAAGAGGGGAGGAGGAGGAGGAGGGGAGGAGGAGGGGAGGAGAAGGGGAGGAGGAGGAGGAAGAGGGGAAGGGGAAGAGAGAGGGGAGAAAGGGGAGGAGGAGGAACCCGTGAGAATAACAGCTTTCCCGGAACAGGAACTGATTGACACGGGGTCACGATTCGGTTTCTCTAAGGTCATTACGGTTAAGTTAAGTTAGGTTACGTTAGGTCAGGCTATATAACTGTCGCCGCTGACAGTTCACGTGAGGAAGTAATTATCTGGTTTACTCAAGCTGCTAGTGGCCAAAATAACGTCGAATTCACCTAATAATCTTTCTTGTTTCAGGATAGAGTCTTAACGTAGCAATCTGAAGTTGGATCCAAAATGCCTTCTTGTCTTTGAGAAGTTTGAGATGATCCCAAAGATCACCTAAGAGAGAGAGAGAGAGAGAGAGAGAGAGAGAGAGAGAGACATGTTCAGCTGTTCACGGTAGACAAGTAAACAAGTAGACGTCACACATAAGTAAACATAGGAGTATCGGTAACTTGAATCAGCTGTGAGTTTATCAATATATTTAAAATAAGTATAAATGTGTAAATTATACTAAAGTGCAGACATATGTAAATATTCTCAGTAAACTCAACCTAATTTAAAGTAATTTTTACCATTTTCTGAACACTACTCTTATCATTTATCAATAACTTCAGGTAAATTGAGAAATATAGTCATATATACAATTTCAAGTTATATATAAAGTAAACCTTGATAACTATAGCCAACACAACACAATTCTGTCTTTGTGGTGGAATATATATTTTTCTTAAGACAGCGAGAAAGAGGAGATTCACCGCCGGATACTAACATTATCTAAACTCTAAAGTAATATTAAAGTTAATGATCTCCAACATTACATTCAACGACAACTCTCAGATAACACGAATAACATCACTACTAATACGTACCTACATGATACTTATATACTACTTATATTACATAACTTATAAATTATACTTCCATTGCCGATGACTTCATGTGTGTTGATAACGATATAACAAAGCAGAAATACGTTCAATGCTTCTTGTACACTTAAACTAAACAAAACGAGTACAAAAAAAAAAGGAAATTGAGGTGTTCAAACAAGTTTCTATAATTCTGTAATACTAATTTATAAACTCCAGAATCTAGATGACTTCCTTACACCTCACAGGAGTTCATTTTAAGATATAATCTGGTCCTGTGGTGGGTAAAATTAACATGAAATCTTTAATATTTTGGAGTTTTAACCCAACCTAACCCAACCTAACCTAACCTAACCCAACCTAACCTAACCTAACCCAACCTAACCTAACCTAACCCAACCTAACCTAACCTAACCCAACCTAACCCAACCCAACCTAACCTAACCATCTCGAGGAGGATAGAATCGTGAAATATCTGAGTAATCACAAAACTCAATTACAAATAAATGAAATACAGCAAACTATACATAACTACAGATATAGAAAGAATATTCAGATATATTAATACATGGATACATTTAGCAGTATGTTGATCTATATCCACAAGATAACAGGAACATTAAAGGGTAATGCCTTGTTCTGAGGGGGAACACAAGTATCGATCGTCACAGCTATCGACCGTCACAGCTATCGACCGTCACAGCTATCGACCATCACAGCTATCGACCGTCAAGGGGAATGATTTATGAAAGGGAAATAATTTTAAATGCGTCATACATACAGACCTCCCATGTGTGTCGTAAATGACTGTATACGTGTAGCTTGTGTGTATGTGTGTGTGTGTGTGTGTGTGTGTGTGTGTGTGTGTCCATCCAAGCTAATTATTCGCGTCTTGCCATTTCCCTCTTCCTAGCGCCACTTCCCCTCTTCCAGTTTCCTCTTCCTGATACATACCCTCTCACACCTCCCTATGTGACTCACTCTCTCTCTCTCTCTCTCTCCCCGTACCTTACAACCACAGGTAAATCGTACTCGACACCTTCACCTGGCCACCCACCCTGATTACCATTGATTGAGGTTCATCATACTAATGAAGGTTGATCAACCTGTTGGTTTCAATTCCTGGCGCGGGGGTCGTGTGTATCCCTGGTGGTTGGGGGACACGAGAGAGTTTTGTGAGGGAAGAACAGCAGCCAACACTCCCACCAGCTCATGGGAATAGAAACGGAAGTAACATAAAGAAGTAGGGAGAGGTACAGTCCCCTTCACTGGTGCGTTTACAGGGGCTCCTCATATCGCCTTGTTAAAGTCCTCTTCTCTAGTGTGTTTACAGGGGATCGTCTGGTTTTGTGCAGTGTGGCAGCGTTGTGTTTTTTTACATTCGACAGAAGTAAACTCGCTATAGTAAACATAATAAGGAATGAAAGTAAAACAGTATTAAAAACAAATATCTTAATGTAATGATTTGTGGAATGTTTATATGACGAGCCCCTGTAAACGCATTAGTGAAGGGGACTGAGCCATGAGTGTAGAGGAAGGGGAGTGTAGGTTACGCTTTAAAGTTACGTTACAAGGGGAGATAAAGAGATTTTGAGGAGTATTACAAGGAGGAAGATAAAGAAACTGAGTCATAGAAGAGATAAATATCACCAGGTTACGTCCGTCCCATTTTGAGGAGTATTACAAGGAGGAAGATAAAGAAACTGAGTCATAGAAGAGATAAATATCACCAGGTTACGTCCGTCCCATTAGATATTCCTCTCTATAGTCAGACAGGAGACGAGGAAGAGAGGCAGAAGATGTTGGTGGTTCAAGAGTAGCAAGAAGCAGTATCAGTGAAAGAACATTATCAAACTTCCACTGAATATTCAGATACTTCTTCATTTTCCTATGCTAAAAAAATAAAAAAACATAATAGAATAAACTTAAACAACTCAACATCCATCACGGAACTTAAGAAAAATATTACCCAATCATCAAAACAACCATACAATATCGCTGTCGTTTTTGCCACCTCAGAGTATCGTTTGTTCCCCGGTTTTGCAATATTTACACAATACTACAGATAGGTGAAAAATCGAGGGCGAGAAGGGATGTAAGCCTCTATATCCACGACAGTCGGTATTCCTGTTAGTTTTAAGTGTGAAAAGCGACTGTAATGGCCTAGGGAGTATAGCTTTGACCAGTGAGGGATTGGCTTAGGTCGTAAATTCGTCATGTCTCCCGTAATAGCTATAGGTGTTGACACTGTTGGTGACGTATTGATCACAGTAATTGGTGATTTGCATTGTGTGGCGAACAGTGTACAGTTGTTAGCCTGTTTCCACACACCCACACACACACAGCTCTAGAGAGTATACTGTTGTTTTTCTCTATATTACAACAGAGATAAACTTTTGGTCTGTTTTCCTGTTAATTAATGTTTCAACGGTATGGTCTTATTATGTCAAATGTCTTCTCCTGTTAGGTAGTGGCGGTAATGGTGGTGGTGGTGGTGATGGCGTTGATAGTAATTGTGGTAGCAGTGGTGATGTTGGTGGTGGTAGTTTTGTTGGTGATAGTGGTGATAGTGTTGTTATTGTTGGTGATAGTGGTGATAGTGTTGTTATTGTTGGTGATAGTGTTGTTATTGTTGGTGATAGTGTTGTTATTGTTGGTGATAGTGTTGGTGATAGTGTTGTTATTGTTGGTGATAGTAGTGGTATGACTGTATTACTCCACCTCATCGTTTTATGACCTACATGACTCACGATGCTGTTATCAAGCATTTGCATTCCTCACTAATCGCTCTACTTTATAACCCGTAACTATCCCCTGAGATATATGACACAGGTAGACAAATTATACCTCCTTTACCTGGGACTAGAGGACGTCCCTAACCTAGCCTAACCTAACCTAACCTAACCTAGCCATGACCCCGAGTACTTCATCGACTCACAATAACAAAACAACTCGACAGAATTCATTTTTAACACCGACAGCGATAATGTGAGCTATAAAAAAATTCTCCTGTTTGTCTTATGAATCATCTCTCCTTTGTTGGGTGTTGGGGGAGAGAGAGAGAGAGAGAGAGAGAGAGAGAGAGAGTACTGTAGAAGAGAGGTAGGATAGGAGGGAGGTAAGGATGCAGACAGGGAGATAGAGAGGTAAGGAGGGAAAGAAGGTAGGAACGAGACAGACAGACAGATAGACAGACAGATAGACAGACAGATAGACAGACAGACAGACAGATAGACAGACAGATAGACAGACAGACAGACAGACAGGAAGGGAGATAGGAGGAAGAGAGGAGGTGAGTACCGGGAAGAAGAATAACAATCAGTAGATAAAAAACATTGAATGAAACCTTACCTCAGTAGCTGTGTGCCAAGGCCTCGGAAACCTGTCAGCTGAGGGGGCCAGGAAGCCTCAACCCCCCACACCCCCCCCCACACACACCCACCTCGTATCAGTAAACCTCAGCAACAGTGGAACACCCACGCCCACAGTGTTCTTAATCCAACAAGGGCCTCATGATCCAATATAAACTAGTGATCCGATTGTAGTAACTCTGTCCAGCCTCTTACTGGACCCTCGTGAACGGATTTCTTTCAATAACAATAAAAACAGTTGATGGTTTAGTTTAATCTAAGCATTTATGTGAAAAACCTTTAAAATTTGTTGATAATTTCGTTCTTTTTTATTTATATATTTTTTTGTCAATTTAGAAACAAGAGCACAGATCTAATATAGAAAACGGGGTATAGGTAATATAAATTTTAAATAATAATATGAGTAAACATGGATTAGGAGAGAGAGAGAGAGAGAGAGAGAGAGAGAGAGAGAGAGAGAGAGAGAGAGAGAGAGAGAGAGAGTTTATAATTGCAGTAATACGTCAATAGTGAAATTATATAGAGACTCAATAACTTCTTTGGACTACAGGTCTAGGAGCCAATATACTAAACCGAAATGAATTTAACATTATATCCAGTTTATGTTAATTTACTCTATGAGAACAAAACACAAGAGCAAATTTACAGATAAAAACAAAATAAACTTAGAATCTACAAATCCCATAACTATAAATCTATCATAAAATTCTAATTGACAAAAATATAGATATATCGTAAATTTCTAAATCACGAATAGAAAGATAGATTGTTAAGTAATTATACTGTTTAATTCTTAACAAAGTTCTTTACTACTGATGACTAAACCCGTTTGTCTGTTTTCATTCATCCTTATTTTGTGTTTAATTGAATTCCCGGCTAATTGAATCCGCTAGAAAAAAAAATATTGCTTTGGAAGCTGAAATAGATCGCGTATGTTGAATTGATGACCAAACCGAACGAGAAACGCTTAACGATGAAACAATTACAGTGAGTTAAGATCTATACCTTCACTTACAGTGCTTTGAATTCTATTATAATTCTGCTAGTTTGTTGTGCATTTCTCGAGTGTAACATAACACGATCCCACCAAAATAAAAATTAAAAAACAGAAATTAAGGGATTATGGGATTATTTGATGGTGTTGGGAGATTAATCAGCTCTTTTTGGGGGGGGGTGGAATAGTGTCTGTCTTAGTGGGGAAGGGGAGGAGGGAGGGAGGTGCTAGATATCCACCTCACCTCCCTATACCCCTCAAGTAGAATGAATCGTTTCTTTACGTGTTCAATGATTTACAATTAAGAATCAGATTTATGGTCGCGGAATGACACACACACACACACACACACACACACACACACACACACACACACACGTAACGTTACTAGAGATACATGCAGTTGTCTCCATGTGTGTCCTTACCCCATACTCTGCCTACTGCTGAGTTTAGGTTAGTTTAGGTTAGGTTAGTTTAGGTTAGGTTAGGTTAGACCACTTTAAGAAAATCAATATCCCTCCAAAAATAACACACACACTAAGTTAATCACAATATAAGACATTGTAAACAATAACAAACTTGACTTGATAACAAAACACATGAATCCACTGAACTATATATATATATGTATCACTAGGAAGTATTATCAACCTGTGTGGCTTCTAGTTAACTATATTAACATACCCTCAAACTTTTTATGTCATCCCGCCAGGTAAGTATAGAGGGGGGGGGGAAGATGAGTGGGGGTGAGGAGGGGTGACGGGGGGGGTTAAGGAGGGGTTTTGTTGTAGATTAGGGTTAGAATGTGTGTTTATATAGACCTAACGTGTGTTGATATCGGACATTGGGTTGGGTTGGGTTGGGTTGGGTTGGGTTGGGTTACCAGTTGCTGTTATCAACCATTCAGTCGTATCATCATATATCAAGCCAGAGCTGTTTAAGTGAACAGCCAAGAGCAGTCAGTAAACAGCAATGAATCTTTATGGACTGGACACCAACAGCTGCGCCAACACGAGCGATCAACAACACCTGATATACACCCAACCAACGAGCAATACTACGCCAGACGAACATTCGCACGTCCCTTGCCTGCCGTTGCATTATTATACAGGAAATTTTACACCATCAACAATAATAATAATAACAACACACACACTACCACCACAACATCAACCACCACAATCACCAAAAACAATAACAATCTTGACCACAACCAACAACAACAAAAACTTCAACTACACACCATCAACCACTATTAACAACCACCATTCGTAACTACCACCAGCAACACCACCCACCCCACCTCCACGAAGCCAAGGAAAGTAGACTCATCAGAAAGAATGATAGTATAAACACAGCCTTTAGTCTCACTGGTTCACACAGCCACTCTCTCTCATAGGTCACTCACCCATCCTGCTAGTGGTGGAGGAGTGTGGGGGGGTATGGATGGTGGAGGGGATGTTGGAGGAGTGTGGATGATGGTGGAGGAGGAGTGTGGGTGACGCAGAGGACCCCACCGATGGCAGTCAGAGAACAACTCACTTATCGTCGATGTCAACACTAGGCTCAGTGGCACCTGAACGACTCTGCCATTAAGCTTATCAAGATTCCTGACGTAGCCGCTGGAGGAGAGAAAAGTAGATAATCCCAAACCATGATTTACCTAAATGTTTATATCAAAGATGGCGACGATAATTATCCCGATAGCGTCAATACCTTAAGTCAATGACACTTAGACGAGCCATTTGTTTTTCACAGCTCCTGGCGCTACTGGAAGAAAGTGAGTGACACAGAAGAAGTTACGAGCGATGACCTTAGGTGATAATATGTTTTATCAGTGACGGCGAGGTAGGGTTTAGAGCGTCGGAGTTTTGGAACACACATTAAATCCGAGGGTTTGGGAGGCCTCACAAAAGCGACGATCTGATAAGTGTCAACACACGGCAGGACGTAAACCTTATGGTATAAATCCCAGGCTGTATATGGGTGTGTTGAGGGCGCCGCCGGGTACCGCTGACGCACTTTATTAACCCCGTCACTGAACAGAGCTCCAACTAGTCTTTTTTTTTTAATTTAATTTCTTGTATATGAAAGACGAGAGAGACCGGAATGACAGACTGACAGACACATGATCCATAATACATTTACGATTTTGTTAGACAATGACACAACGAACGAAGGATTTTGATAACCCTACCGAGACAAGAGGAGCCGCAGTGTTCATTCTGAAATTTATCGACCTTCCTTCCCGTAAAGATACTTTTTGGGGTGTATGAATACATATGAAAGCCAGATGATGATCGTCATTATAAGTCAAATAACTTTAGTGTTTAGTATTAGTGGAGATTATAGGTTATGACGTAGGTAATGGCGTAGGTTCTTTCAGGTTCCACATCCCGTAAACTGATTCTTGTTTGAGCTGTCATACGATTTATTTTCTTAAGCATAGAGTAAGTATCAAGACAAACATCAGACGCCTCACTCTTATCAGCGTTATCTCACAGTGAGTCAGGACTTATGTGTTGATACATTCAGAGTTAGGAACATGTTGATTCAGTCTTATCAACGTTAAGCACGTCAATTAAGTCGGTGTACTCTAAACACACCTCAATCGCCTCTCTGCTTGGGTAGTCAAACGACACTAATCATATACTGTATAACCAAAGCCATCTGGTTTATTTTATACCATTAAAAGTAATATTGACACAACAACTCGTGTATCTGTAACAAACTAGGGCATTTCTCTATAAGCCACACCCGTTCCTAGCTCTCATACGCCTTCTGGTGTCTGTCAAACATCTTATGCAAATGCACAATCGGGGGAGGAGGAGGAGGAGGGGTGGGGGGGGGGGGAATTACCTTGCGTGAGGCGTTGGTTATCGTAAAGCTGGCACCTCATAACACCAAACAAACACAGTCGGTCCGTGTGTATGATTTGTCACCTTCATATATGATTATAAACTTTCCTTCCCCGGTAGACGGTAAGTGCGCGTCGACATGAACACAGAATTTAAATGATATATTCCCTCGTAAAAGAAACAGCAAAGGTTGATTTATGGCAAGACGCTGTAATCATGTTGCTCACAGGTGGTCAAGACTTTTCATTTCATTGTACTAAAACTCCTTAACATGATAACTCGGGATCTGTGAGTACGTTGTGTTTCATTGGACTTGATCTACGTCTTCATGTCAACAGGAGCACCCAAAAATTTCTTCATCTAATGTTTGTTTAGGAATTTGTATAAGGTTTAGGTTAGGTTAAGTAGTAAAAGTTAAAGATACTGTTGACAGACATAGTAACAGAGACTGGTTGACAGGTAGAATAGATAGATAAAAGATTGATAAAATAGACAGGTAGACAGGTATATATATACATTTCCATATAATTTCTCTATGAAGCGAGATACTATGTAAACTACTACTTGTATAAACACTAACAAACACTCTAGCTAATCTATGCCTCTATGTATGATTGTATGACAGTATTCTACCTATTTGTGAGAGTGACTTGGGTTGTGTTTGTGAGTATACAGTATGTTTGTTTGGGCATGATTTACAGGGTCTCGTTATATGAGTTTGTTTGACAATTACCTCACGTATTCATGGTAAAGTAAATTCTTCATACCTGACTGCTCATCAACACAGGTAATTTATATGATTGAGAAATAAATAGACAGGTAAAGGTTCAAGGACAGGTAGACAGTTATATAAGGAAATTTATATAACAGTAAATATACATTACTGACGATCAATGGATAGTACAGTGATAGGGCAGATTGACACACACCTCTGTAGTGAAGAAGGAGGAGGAGGAGGAGGAGGAGGAGGAGGAGGAGGAGGAGGAGGAGGAGGAGGAGGAGGAAGGAGGAGGAGGAGGAGGTGGAGGAGGAGGAGGAGGAGGAGGAGGAGGAGGAGGAGGAGGAGGAGGAGGAGAAGGAGGAGGAGGATATCATCATTACTCCCGGTTAAACGGATTCGTATATATAAAGTAAATCACCAAAAATTTTCCCTCCGTGGTTAAGATAATTTAGTTTAGGTTCTTAGTCTCTTGTCCATATGTAAACAGTTCTAGGAAATGAATAGGGTGATGCCCTGACGTCTGTCTTATTAAAGGTGTGGCGAGTTAACTTTCCTGTGCAGACATCTTGGTGTATACAGTTTCGTTCTGACACAAGTTTGGCTTTACACATATATACAATATACATATACTCACTCACTCGCTCACTCACTCACTCACTCACTCACCAATATACCCACCCACCATGAGGTCTATACACCTATAATAACAGCAAATCAAATGACCAATTATTGAGAAGCATCCCGGCGTCTTTTAAAGGTAACGGGAAGGTCAATAGTGAAGTGATTGAGGCAGGTGAGGCCAACAGTCAGCCAATCAGGTGGATGAACCCGTAGAGGATATTCTGTGTGTATAAGGTCCAAGCCTTAGGGAATTAACTCCAGCTCTCTCTCTCTCAGTCAAAACACTCACAGCACAAGACGGTGACCTTGCAGGACGCCTTGACGTCAATAGTAAACACACAGGTCAGTTCTTGTTACCTACATAATATCTCCCTGACTTACTATACCTCCCCGACCTATTGATCCAAAATTTCACGAGTCTTCGCTTAGAATATATTGTGTAAGGATGATGAAGGATACCTTATGGCTATGTTTTGGTGAAGATTAAGAGGAGTGGAAAGTTTGGACAGGATGGGTAACTCACACAGGAAGCGGATATCCCAAAGTCGCCCGATGCAACTTCTTAGATAAAAGCTAATGTGGGTTTACCTTAGTAACGTGACTCATCGGCTGACATTTTCCCTCGGACCACGACTGTCACCACCACGACGTTTGTGTGTGTGTGTGTTGCTATGGGGATAATGGTATAGTGTACATATGAGTATAGTGTACATATTAGTATAGTGTACATATTAGTATAGTGTACATATTAGTATAGTGCACGGATATATATAACTCAGGCCTTCGTGGTTGACTTAGTTCTGGTTTAGCGTACGACTATACGTAGAAATATGGTGTATATATTACGATGCATTTCACAGCGTATTATACTACTGTGTTGTATAGTTCAGTGGTGTACTCTGTGACACTACGTTACAGTGTAAGTGTTATACTGTACTATGTAATATAATACACGTCCACACACATATACACCCATACTTACCAATACACCTATACAGTATACTAATTTACTTCACATAACAAACCATCAACTTCTACAGGTGAGAAACTGGACACCTTTACCTATGAAACACTTATCATCATCACATGTTCCTAACACAACAACTATTATTATCTACCTGCATGACTGTCTGTATGTCTAGAGATACTAATACGATCCGTGGTAGTTACATTTAGCGTTGACTCTACATGTCACCCTAGTTGGCTCGTCCTTCCAAGAAACACCAGCTACATGGAACTTGGGACGATATCATATGGCGTAATCTAAGACAGTTGAACCTCGTAGTTTAACCCTATGTCTATCGTCAGGGTGTCCTATGGAATACTGTTATAGGTGATTGAGATTCTAACTTCGTGAGAAAAAAAATCATGTAATGGGGTAAAGCGTTGATAAAGGTGAGGTGATTTTGTCTACTATTAGTTGAACTTTAGTGTGTTGTGTGTGTAGTAGAAGTAAGACAAAGATGGAGAGAGAAAGTATGAAGTCTTAAAAGTTTGTTAAATAAGAATTTTCGTTTGAGAAAAGACTGTTGAAATGTTGTATATAATCAGTATTGTAGTATGATTCAGCGTGGACACTTTCTGCACACACCAGGAGGAGGGGCTTTATTCCTTCGGCACGGGACACTACAGAAAGATGATCAAGGTAAATTATACTGATAAAATAACAAATGAAGAACAAATAAAGCACAACTATGATTAACTGAAGTCATGAGAGACGTAACAGAAATTTATAAAGAAGAAAAATTAGACACTTGGAGAGGAAAGGATAATGGAAGAGAGAATTAATAAGTGAAATTAACAGAAGAGGAATCATAGGAAGGTAAATGCTGAGAGAGTTAGATTAAATAAAAAGACGAATCACTAAAAAAATGCAAAATATTAGCCTGATTAGCAAAGATGACCCGAGTGTATTTGTAGTAGTGGGCTGTGGTCGCCTACCCTAAGACGCTATACTACCACCCAAACAACCAAACACAAAATTAACTAAAGATAACATCAATAGGATATCCTTTCTTCATAAACTTGAGTCACTAGACATTTAAAATTCTGAAATAATTGCATTAATTAGTTTTTTTTTAAAGATAGACGAGACTTCCTTTGTATTTTTTTATTATGTAAATTTCGTACAAAATCGAACTCATGAGGGAAAACCCATGTAGGTCGTATATAGATGATGATGATGATTCACTTATAGTTACGGATGTGAGTACAACTGTGTATGTGCGTGTGTGTGTGTGTGTGTGTGTGTGTGTGTGTGTGTGTGTGAGTGAGTGTGTGTGTGTGTGTTTCTGTGTCTGAGTGAAAGTATTTCCTGTGTATCATCGACTTGTGGCCCTCGATCTGTTTATTGTCTTTTGGTTTATTCAGTAACGGTAATTACCGAGAATATGTTGCGTCTACCAGTTACGGCGCCGAGAAAGGTTACGTTTCACTCTACTGTTATTGTTATAGTTATTATTGTTGTTATTGTTATAGTTATTATTGTTGTTATTGTTATAGTTATTAGTAGTGTTTTTGTTGTTATTGGTATTGTTATTATTTCTTGTTGTTATTGTTGTAGTTATTATTTATGTTATTGTTGTTATTGCTATTACTGTTCTACTTCTTGTTGTTGTTGTTGTTGTTGTTGTCGTGTGTACGAGTTCATGTACGTCCGTCCGCTCCATTATTTACATAATTAGTATACTTGTCAGCTGACAGCTGTGACGATGATAAGTGTTTCAGTACGGGATATGACCCCTTATACATGTACTGTGAAACACATATGTGGCAACCCCCCTACCCACACTGTCTGAAGGAGGTCAACAACCCTCACGGTGACCACGGGAAGCTGTGGGGTAATGGTTGGGTAAAGGGCGACCCTATAATTAACGGCAGCAGGACTACGCCGTGACGTCAGACCCTCAAAGTCCTTACCCTTTTGAGCTCTTATGTGTTGCCTCAAGCGATGGTTTTTTCTTGAAGTGTTTTAGTGGAAAAGGTTTCGATATCTCTGACCGCTGGAGTTTAAACTACACGTACACATAAGTTAAGGTGTGTGTGTGTGTGTGTGTGTGTGTGTGTGTGTGTGTGTGTGTGTGTGTAATAGTAGTAGTAGTGTGAGTAGTAATTAAAGCTACAAAATATACGTAATTTATAACACAATAGATCAATAACTACCGAATTTATCTCACCTGTTAAAATCACAGATAAATTAATTAACCCAAGACCCTTCACTAACACTAAGAATCTATATCCAGTAAATTATTGAAGATTTATTGGATTGCAGGGACAGCCAGGAAAAAAAAATAAGTATAACTGATTCGGATACGTAATTATGGCCTCTTGTGATCCAATAAAGCTCCGAGACGCTGCTTCAGAGGGTTCGGAACGATTCGAATAATAATAGTTTGGTACATTTCCAGGATGACAGATAAATAATGATTAAATATAGACTTAGGTCTGGAAAAAAAGAAGAGGGGTGATTACAAAGGGGATCAAATTGGTAAAGGAATGAATAACAAAAAGGTTCATGTCACATCAACAAAGAGTTTAAGGTTAGGTTCGAACTGGTAAATGAATGAAGCATATATCATATAGGTCTCATAAAGGTTCACATCCTGTTAACCTTGGATATAGATTTCAACCTGTGTCTTCGTCTCCTACCGTCACACCTGAATCTAATCCTTACCCCTGGCCTGATCCCTTGTATTTCCGGAGCCAAAGAGTATGACGTCAGTGGCAGTCGTAGCAGGACACGCGGATTCCCCAGAACGCCACGTGTTATGTTTTTTTAATAAGTCTTTCCTTTCTTGTTGAGGTTTTCGAAAGGATGGAAACTGGTTTGTGACGTATTGGTGGTCCTGTGAATGGCATTGTTTACTTGTAAGAGTGTTAAGCTGTCTGTCTGTCTGTCTGGTGTGTGTGTGTGTGTGTGTGTGTGTGTGTGTATGTATGTCTGGGTACTTGGTGTGTGTTTCTGGAGTGTCTGGCTTGCGTGTGTGTCTGTGTGTGTGTATGGGTCTTAGTTACGTGAGTATGTGTATGTGGTATGTGTGCGTTTGTGTGTGTGTGTGTCAGGGGAGATGATGGAATTATACTATGCCAGGTGTACACGTGATTAAGCTGTGGCAGAGGTAGACAACGCGCACGTGATTAAGCTGTGGCAGAGGTAGTAGACGCTCACGTGATTAAGCTGAAGAAGACTGACAGGAAATCGTGTTAGTGCGTCATAGAGAGTAAGAGAATAGAACACCTTGAGAACAGACGAGGCGCTTCAGTCTTGTCTGAGGAAGAGTCACATATAACAGTAAATGGTTGAATTATAGTCACATATAACAGTAAATGGTTGAATTATAGTCACATATAACTGAGTAAATCTTGCTTGATAATCTATTCAGTATTACTCAAACGTATATAACTATTAATTACATCTCAAGTGTTATATTGTGATAAAAGTTATATTAAATTTCCCTTTATATTTATTTTAATTTCGAGTTAAAAATAATGCAAAAAATAATCCGTTTTTATAATAATTCAAAGTGATAATAAAATATCCCGTGTTTTTTATGATAATTCCAAGATAAAATCCCCCCCCCAAATCCCTTTGTATCTATGTTAATCCCAAATAAAAGCCAAATATCAGATAACACGATATTCCCCAAAAGAGACCAGACGCTTTCTAAACAAGTCGACAGGATATTGCTGAAAGTTCTGTAGAAGCGTCATACTGCGCCCAGAGTCAGACACTGTCCAAGACCAAGAAGAAGAAGAGTTCATACCTAACTTAAATACTGAGGTGTAAGTCATAGTAGACAGGTATAGGTATATTGTCTTGAGGTATATTCAAAACTTATGAGAAATGAGGTGTATATCCTTCCTGAGTATATGTGGTATGTATTTTGTGAGTATATTTTGTGTATATTATCTCCCTCGAGGTCTGTATATTGTTCCTGTGGGAGTGTATGGTATATTTCACAAGTATATATGGGATTGGTTTATACTGTATCTAATATACTATAGGACTAGGCGTGTGTGTGTGTGTCTGTTCTGGGCAGCCGAAACGGCACAATCGTTTTTTATCAAACTTGATGGAAAAATCGCCAAAAAATCGTAGAGTGGAACAAACCTGGTCTCATGTCGAAGGTTTCTTTAGGAAGGCATTAATTAACCATTTTATTTACGCTGGAAAACGATGTCGCTGTACGCTGCCAGCCTTCCGGCGGTTGCGCGCTAGACAAGCACGAGCGCTCGAACTTTCACGCTTTGGTAAACTGTACCACCGGACTCGCCACCGATCACTTGTGTCAGTCCTATAAGTGTGTTGGTATATCTATTCTCCCTCGAGTATTTAGTATTGATTGGTATATTCTCCCTATTAGCAAGTATGGTATAACTTTCTCTTGCAAGCTTATAAGTATAGACTCATATATCCACCCTGAGAGTATAAGCGGTATATATACCTCCCTCGTTGTAACATGGAGACCTAGCCCTCCTAACCTAACCTAACCTAACCATCTGCAACAATAACAAACAAAAGCTCAAAAGCCACATTAAGGTCGAGGATGTAAACTCCAAGCAGCGCCTCAACTCTCATCCGTCACTGGTAACTCTCAACAGTCTGTGATCACGTGATGTAATATATTCTAAACTCGTCGCAGAGTACGTTCATATGGTGCAACTATCAGCCTAACCCTCACAGGACGCGTTCATATGGTGCAATTTTCAAAAACGATTACAGGCTACGTTCATATGATGCCAAACCCAATCTACCAATCACAGGATACGTTCATATGATGCCAAACCCAATCTACCAATTACAGATTACGTTCAAATGACGCAATATTCAATCTACCAATCACAGGACACTACATATGACGCAACATTTAAACCCATCAATCACAGGCAAAACTATTAAGAAGAAAACAGAAGATAGATGCGGGACAGAGACAATAACAGTGACCAAAAAGAGACTAAAACACACAACAAAAACACATAAATGACCAACAAGTAAACCATTTCCTCACTGAAGGACCTTACACACCTCCTGTCTGTCCGGCCAAGTCTCCTTGCCAATGATCGCTCCAAGAACAAACGCGTCTTCCCAGAGTAAACACGTATAGCAGTATTATGAAAATCCCACGAAAATATTCACAATTTCTCTCTCCCATCTCTAGTTTTCTCTCATTATTTTAACATTATCATATTATATTCGTAAATACTCTTTTATATATTTACACAAGCCCAAATTGCTAGTAAAAAGCTATTTATTTATCTTGGTTTAAATAATTATACTCGAACGAAGTAGCAACTCGCCCAGGATGTAATATTTTTTTTTTGTTTCTAGAAGTCGTGACCCTGGGATGACCTTTGGTTCTCTCCCTGCCTTTATATAGTGTAAGTTATGGTGTATGTGTTTGTGATGACTAGTGTGAATTATATACCTCCTTCCGTTCTGGTATGTGTGTGTGTGAGTGTGTATTTGTATGTGTATATGCTTATGTATATATGTGTATGAGTATTAAGTGCACCTATATTTCTTTGTTCAATAATGTATATATAACCATACACATACACAGTCTCTTTATTTGTTGGTACAGTCGGCCACAGTATACACGCTGTAGCTGGATGATCCGATTTTGGTTTGGTAACGTTGAAACTACACATCCAGATCCATGATGAAACTCAGCTCCTCCCACCTGTTACCTCTAACTAATTTATGTCTCCCCTTCTTTATTCTTCAATTTACTCCTCTTCCTTCCTTTACTAATCCAAACATCAGGAAAAAAAAAGTAGGGCAAGAGAAAAAGTGGGGTAGGAGGAGGGACCTGTACGATAACTGCAATCCTATTGGGCAACAAGTTTACTACCATTGGATACAATATATTACTTGTAATATAAACACAAGATACTAGTAAAACATTCACAACAAATGTATTTATAAAATATATATAAGAATAAAACATAAATTACAGATAATTTTGTAATTTTGTCTGTTCTGTTCAGGACAGTGTTACCAGATATTTTGTCTCAAACACGAACCGTAGGTGTATACTTATTCTTGTGGCCGACTGTACATTCTACACATTTATAACAACATTCAACATAAAACTCATATAAATTATGGCCCGAGTCACTTAATCATTTTTCCGTATCAACAACACATTTTGGGGGGCATTTTTTTATCAATGTATTTATGAATATTATCGAGCCTTAAACAGGTACAGGGGGGCATAAAGGCGTATAACAGTATGATAAGGAGTGTGACGGGAAGGAAGGAGGAAGAGGAGAGAGAGGTGAGAGAGGGAGAGGTGGAGGAAGAGAGGGGGACAAGATGGAGGTAGAGGAGGAGAGGGGCGAGGAGGGGAAGGATGAGGGGAGAGAAGGAGGGGTGGAGGAGGAAGAGAGGAAGAGAAGTAAATGGAGGAGGATAAGACAAGGAAGAGGAAGAGGAGGAGAAAAGTAAGATGATGGAAGGAGAGAAGGAGAAGGAAGAGGAAAGGAGATTTAGTCTCGTTTAATTAATTCGTTAAATTTAATAAATATTACAGTTAAATTTATTCATATTATCTTGTTTTAATTCTGCTTTTATTTCGTTTATTCATCTATGCGATTCTTATTCAGTATTTTTATTTTATTATTTTAATTACTATTTGATTTTAACGGAATATTTTTATTAACATAGGTGTTTATCTGTTAATTTGAGTCATTTTTGCTATATCTATTTTTTTGGTTCATTAACTATCAATCTGCATCTAATCTTTATTGTTCATTAACTTTATTTTCACATTTTTCTTAATTTTCTATTTTCACGTAATGATATTATATACATCTTCTTATTCCCCGATACATGTATACATATCACTGTATTATTTGTCTGTTTGAGAATATATCAACTTCTTTACCATATGTACACCTGATTGGGTATACAATTACCTGTCTGTCTTTCTACGCAACCTAGTGTTCACAGACTACAGAACCTTAGTGCACCTGTACCCTAACTGCGTATAAACATCCGGTCAGACCCCGCTTGATGTGTCCAGATGCTTCACACAGGTGTTATGAAGATTGACAGAAATTTATGTTTTTTTTCCAAATACGTGATATAATTACTAGGTTATGGATTATAGCTACGAGGTGTGTTTATATGTTATAGTGTGTATTTGTTATAGTGTAGGGGTTTTTGTTATAGTGTGTGGTTGTCTGTTATAGTGTATGGGTGACTGTTATGGTGTCACTGCCTGTTAGGGTATATGGCTGCCTGTCTTACTTTCAGTCCTATTTTATGTTCTGTTTGTCACTAATATATCTATTAGTTATATTTACATATATATAGCTCGTCTATCAAAATCAATCGTTCGTAAGTCGAGTCCTCAGACCTGCCACTCACTTAAAAGTCGTATTTACAGCAAGGGGGTCGTGGTGGTCGTGGTGGTGGTGGTGACCAACAAGGGAGGGCTCTTGTTTGACTCGCCATCGTACAAGTTGCACCAGGTAACTCTTGGCTTAGTAAAGACGTGGTCGAACTGGCCATCAATTCTTCACTCACACCCTCTCCATTTTTTAGCTCAGCGGGAGTCGATTTGGTAGATCCCGTGCGTTTGAGGGCATCACGTTGCCTTCCTGTCTCTCTCCCTCCCTCTCCCTTTCTCCATCTCTCTCTCTCTTCCTATCTCTCTCACCCTCTCTCTCTCTCTCTCCCTTATCTGACACAGACACCTTACCTGACTTAACCCAATTCTTACTAAACCCGATCAAAACGGAAGGAAATTTTACCAAACATAAATTTTTACTTTCAAAACGACACAAGATTCTGATAAGTTCTCCACCAAAAATGATTTAATATGTAAACCCATGGACAGTCAAGATCCTCATGACGTCAATCTTGGCATTTACAGGGAAGATGTTGCCAAGATGAAGGTAAAATGTTAAGTAACTTTTCTTACACCCTGGCACCCTAACACCCTAACCCTAACACCCTTACACCCTGACACATTTTACACCCTGACACCCCAAAAGATGCAAAAAAAAAATCTAAAAAAAATTAACAAAATATCAATTAAACTACAGTAAACATTGACAGCTGATATTGATGCTTACACTGACAGCTGACATTGATGTTTACACTGACAGCTGACATTGATGTTTACACTGACGGCTGATACTGACGTTATAAAGTTAACACTGAACATCAACAACCAAGCTCCTTAAATGAGTAAATAAGTTTAGTAATTACATCATTCCGTCGATAATTAGACACCGTGGGGAGATAGAACTCTTCTTTGACAATTAAATTTCTACCAGTGTAATAATTCTGTTGTCAAATGGTTTTAATAGACGCTAAGGTAATATAGCCATTAGAATTTAGCTCTATTATTAATGGACCCTTGTTGTTCTTGCTTCAAGTCTTAATAGGCACGAATCTTAATTGGCCCCAAGTCTAATAGGCAAAAATGTAATAGGTATCACTCGTAATGGACACCAGTCATAATGGATCTTAATTGTAATGGTTCCTGCTCTAATAGGCACCATTCCTAATTGGCCCTAGTCTAATAGGGAACCAGTCCTGATGATAAACTTGGATTGGATTAGATTTATTAACACGAGAATCTATCAGAACACAAAGACCATTTTAACCGACCACCACTTTTAAATATCTCTAAGGTAACCTATCATCCGAGACTGTAACTGTCACCTGTGATTTGTAATAAGTCAAGAGGTACAAAACAGGAACTCATCTCTCAAGCGGATGGTGAAGTGTACCTTAAGGGGTGAGAGGAAGTGCTCGTTTGATAACCTGAATCAATAACTAAAGGTACAGACGGACAGACAAACACAGAAACGAGTACAAAGGTCAGGTCAGGTCAGGTTCGGTTTAGTTAGGTTAGGTAAAGTTAAGTTAAGTAAATTTAGGTCAGGTCAGGTCAAGTTTAGTTAGGTTTGATTAGGTTAGGTTAGGTTACTTCTCGAGAGGTGAAGAGGTTAACTAATAAAATAACCAGTTTTCTTTTCCTGCCTCCAGAACCTGCAATCACTGGCTTGCTTGCACGTATGATTGCCTACAGCGCTTTTGGTTAATAGTTCAGACGCATGGACCTGAACCTGGACCTGTTGCTGTGCTTAGATGTGGACCTGCAATTGTACTAGCTGAATCTGGACCTGTAATTATACTAGCTAGATCTGGACCTGTAACTAGCTGTAACTAGATATAGATTTGTAGTTTTACTTGGAAGTGTGTGTGTGTGTGTATGTATATATATATATATGTGTGCGCATGTGTATAGTATGTGTGTCTGTATGTGTATATATGTGCATATGAGTGTATGTATATATGTATGTATGTATGTATGTATGTGTACCCTGGGTGATGTTCCTGGCCACATAACCTCGGGGTGTACCTGAAGACCCACGATAAATATTTAATGTTTCCTCTTATCGTTGCTTAGTGTTGGTCTCGTGGTGCAGCTTCTACCTCAAGGGGGTATACTGTCTCCTGTTAACACACTACAGTTGTTTCATTTGGAGAGTGTGTGTGTGTGTGTGTGTGTGTGTGTGTGTGTGTGTGTGTGTGTGTGTGTGGGAGTGTGTGTGTGTGTGTGTGGGAGGGTTTGTACGTCTTGTGGGAGGGTATGTGCGTCTTGTGGGAGGGCATGTGCGTCTTGTGGGAGGGTTTGTGCGTCTCTAGTTTATGTGTGGGAGGTGTTTTAAGTCTCTGTTTGTGTATGGGAGGGGGGCTTTGTGTTTTTCTTTGTGTGTGGGAGGATTTGTGCGTCTCTGTCTGTAAGTGGGAGGCGTTTGTGCATCTAATTATGTGCTTTGTTAAAAATTTTCCTCCATTTCATTATTTTTTTTACGCATTCGCCAAACGACGAGCACCCTGATTAAAAATTTTTCCTTGACTTTATACTTTGGGCAATGTTGACTCAGCGCTTCCCTTACATTCAGTAACTCGATCTTATAGGAATTACGATTCAAGAAATCCTTTTCACACTCTCCAGATCCGACTATTACATCTGGTCATCGTTCGAGAAATTGCTAATCTTTCCTTGAATTGTTTTTATCTGTTTTTCTCACACACACACACACACACACACACACACACACAGACATGGATTAAATTAACCTAATACTTAATAATCCTTTGTTTGAATTGATTACCACGTATTGCCTTCATTAATAACTATCGTCACTGTTTTTGTGTGTGTATTTAGTGTTATTAATTCAACAAAAATATCACTGGTATAGATACTTGGACATATTCACAACAAGACAGTCACCCCACGAAAGTCCTGTTGCCTCGCCTGAACCACGAACCCAAGATTCAGACTCGTGAACCCGAAGCAGTAGATTTATGCATTATTCTGTCTATTACTGCTTCAGATTCATGAGTTTGAATCTGAAGGTTGGTGGTTCAGGAGGGGAAGCGACAGGATAGAACAGTAATATACAAATCAAACTTCACAGTAATTTCCACATCAAAATCCACATCAGTGTATAAATCAATTGTTTTTATATGCACCTGTCTATTACAGATTAAGTTTAAAATTCACAGGTAGAGATACAGATATAATTAATGATACGGATAAAACAACGCCAAGTAACATTGAACTAAGATAAGAGAGAGCGAGACAGAGAGATAAAAGAGAGAAAGACAGAGAGAGAGAGAAAAACAGAGATAATGAAAAAAACGAAAACAGATCAAGAGAAAAAGCAAAATTAAACAATAAAAGCATAAAAAAACACTCATCTCTTACCCTGCTAATCAACCCACTAGTAATCTCCCCGATGACTCACCAACACATACGCAGGAACCGAACCTAACCTAACCTAACCTAACCTAACCTAACCCAAAAATCAATGATACGCGTTATTTACCACTGAGCATTTCCTAACCTGTATCTAAAATTATTTCCTATGTTGGTAATATTTCCATTGGAGTAAGAGTGAGTCATTGAGATTTAAGAAGAGGTGTCTCTCTCTCTCTCTCTCTCTCTCTCTCTCTCACTAACTCTCTATATCACTATCTCACCACCGTTTCTCTCTCTCTTTTTCTATCTATCTAATCTCAACTGACTCACGTGGCTGTGTTGAGTCACCCGGCTGAGTCAGAGTATAGAGGAACACAAAATACCTAAGCAGTGAGTCTTAGGCAGGTGACCGGGTCGTTTACTGAGTTGAGGTGATTCATTGTTAACACGAGAAGGGTGGGGCCAGTTGGTCTAGTGGGTGGGGCTTAGTGGTCTGCTCCATGGGTGCCTATAATGTGGTGGGCGGGACTTATACTGTGATGGGAGGGATTTACACTGTGGTGGGCGGGCCTACACTGAATGGATAAATAAGGAGATATATAATTGTCGATTAGAATAACGATATTTAATATAAAAAACATAAAAAAAATAAGAATTATAAAAATATTCCAGTTTACAATAAATAAATAAATAAATAAATATTATAATATCCACAAATATTTATAAAATAAGTAAAAAATACATCAATAAGATACAAAAACTAAATAAGATGACAATAATAATACAGACATTTCAATACGCAATAAACAAGTAAAGTAAATAAAATAATCCCACAAATACAGCTAAAAGATTATGCAAATAAGGTAAAGACCCCGATAAGATAAACATAAGATACCTGAGTAACAACCAGGTGTATTAATCAACAGCCCCCCCCCCCCAGATCAAGTTACCTGTACCTGTTTGTTTACCTGCACCATCACACACAATACACACCTGTCACACACACTATACACCTGCACCATCACACTATACACATCACTGCACCATCACACACACACACAATACACCTGCACCATCACACACTATACACCTGCACCATCACACACAATACACCTGCACCATCACACACAATACACCTGCACCATCACACACAATACACCTGCACCATCACACACAATACACCTGCACCATCACACACTATACACCTGCACCACACCTGCATTATCACACTATACACACACACACACACACACTATACACCTGCACCATCACACACTATACACCTGCACCATCACACACAATACACCTGCACCATCACACACAATACACCTGCAGCATCACACCACACACCTGCAGCATCACACACTACACACCTGCATCATCACGCACTACACACACACACACTACACACCTGCAGCATCACACACTACACACCTGCAGCATCACACACTACACACCTGCAGTATCACACACACTACACACCTGCAGCATCACACACTACACACCTGCAGGCTTGCTAGGACCACCTTATGAACTACACACAAGAGATGGCAATCGACCTGTACAGTGTATAATGATGGTAATGGCACGGTCCGATTACGCCCATCCAGCAACTATCCTCCTTCGATCATGTCCCGATTACGATAAACACACAGAGTCTCCAGTTAGCTTTAGCTGTGTTTCGAGTTACAGCAACCAGGTTAACACGGGTCCAGCTACCTGAGGTAATAATTAATGTAGGAGACAGGTAGGAAGGGAGGGAGGGAGGGAAGGGGGGAGGGAGAAAAGGAGGGAGGGAGAGAGAGAGAGAGGGTAGCAAAAGGGGGAGATTCATCATTGCTTACATCATCACTGACTTCATTCACCCTTGCGTCATAAAACAATAGCCCACGATGACTTCAATACTGCCAAGAAAGTTTCAATACCACTGCTATAACATCCGTACTGCCAGCAACATTTCAAGGCACTACTATGACTCCCGCACTATCAGGAACGTTTGAATGATAAAAAAAAAAAAAATCTTTACCAATACACCAATAAAATATTTGTATCTGCCTTGAACCCGGAAAAGTTGCTCTCTTTAATGGGAGGACATATTTCAAGTGTCGATGAGAGGGTGGGTGTGTGTGTGTGTGTGCCATATACCAACTCCTATATCACCAGCTATAGCCACCATGCATCATCATATATCACACAGGAAGATCATATATCACATACGTGTTGGCTGCTGGACCATCCACCCAGACGCGTAATATCATCCTCTGGGATTAAGATTGTTTTTATTGTGGCTCCTATAAATCTCAAGGTGTAATAGTAATAATATTCAGTAGCCAACGAAATACTTTTAGGAGGAAAAGTTTATAGAAAGGTATCCTGGACGAGAGGACTTTACTGAAGGTATCTTGGACGCAAAATACTTTACTGAAGGTATCATAGACGCAAAGTACTTTACTGAAGGTATCATAGACGCAAAGTATTTTACTGAAGGTATCATGAACGCGAAGGACTGGGGGTTGAATAATTTCTGACACCCAGGGACTTAGGTTGAATTATTCCAGGCAGGGAGAGGCGGTCACCATGAACACCTGCCTCGTAAAACTCACATTCTCATAGCCATTAGGATCAGTAAATCACGTCTGGCTGAGTCTATTCATCCACTCCCCTCAAGACCCACCCCCAAGACCACGACCCCCTAAAACCTTTATCATTTTCACAGTTTATTCGTCACTCATAAGCTGGAACTGTGGCCAATACTCGTTCCATAAAGCGCTGACGTTATGGTAGAGAGTCTGTGGGTGATGGTAATGTTGTTGTTTGTGGTATTAGTAGAAAATTCGTCCTCTGAGGAATACTTGTGCCTGATGTATGTCTCTTTCATATCTAAGTGCTGCCTCCTTTTCCTCCTTCTTTTCATCCATTTCTCCTCTTCCTCATCCCATCCTTTATCCTATCTTCTCTTATGTCGTCTTCCTTGTTTTCTCTTCATATCCCTCTTCTTCTTCTCACCTTTCCACTTTCCTCGTCCCCCCTCTCTTTTCACCTTCCCATCATCCCTCCTCTTCCTCCTCCTCCACCATTCCCCAGATAACCAGGAGTCGTGTACTAAGACTCCGCCGGTGATTAACTCTTTATCTCTCGACAGGTAAGTACACGGAGACGATCTGTGGAAGGTCTCTCTCTCTCTCTCTCTCTCTCTCTCTCTCTCACACACACACACACACACACACATTTTTCTCCTTTTCTCTCTCTCTTTAATCCCTATTCTTCTCTATCTCTCTCTTAGGTCATGAAATATATTATCTTCTTCACCTAATGCAGCTAATTGATCACACTCGTCTGTCTGTGTATGTATATATCAAACACACATTGCAGTTGAGATGTATGCTTGAGGCAGATATACACTCGTGTTACCACTTGACGGTACTTATCACAAACTTTGATTAAGAATGACGTTCAAATTGTAATATATTCCTCCTAAATCTTCCTCAATCCTTTACAGAAACATTACTAATATTTATCAGGTAATATTTCCCCTTAATCGCTACAGATCAATACAAGTACCTAAGGTGGAGTATACTAAATGAAAATGAGTCAGGGAAGTCGGTTAGGTTGTGAGTCATTGAGGCGGTTGTGTTCATGAAAGCTGCTTCTTCTAGTTCACCATCACATTAGCATCACACTAGCATCACATGAGCATCACACTGGCATCACATTAGCATCACACTAGCATCACACTAGCATCACACTAGCATCACACTGGCATCACACTAGCATCACACTCGCATCACACTAGCATCACACTAGCATCACACTAGCATCACACTGGCATCACACTGGCATCACATTGGCATCACATTGGCATCACACTGGCATCACACTGGCATCACACTGGCATCACACTAGCATCACACTAGCATCACACTAGCATCACACTAGCATCACACTAGCATCACACTAGCATCACATCTTTACTTATAATGTTAACTGCATATTAAATTTATTATATGATAAACAATAAGTATCTTACATTGCAACTTTGACCGCGATAAACACACACTATAAACACAGCTGTTTTAAGTGCGTGTGTGAGTGTGTTTAAGTGCGTGTGTGAGTGTGTTTAAGTGCGTGTGTGAGTGTGTTTAAGTGCGTGTGTGAGTGTGTTTAAGTGCGTGTGTGAGTGTGTTTAAGTGCGTGTGTGAGTATATGTTTGTATAAGATGATGTGTGTATGTGTATATCTGAGTGTATGCCCATCTGTATATGTGTGTACGTGTCTGTGTATATGCAACGATGTGTGTGTGTATGTGTGTGTGTGTGTCTGTGTGTGTGTGTGTGTGTGTGTGTGTGTGTGTGTCAGTACTATCTTTGATTATTCGTGTTGTTTTATGACTCGTGTGATATTGGCTTACTAGTAAACCTGTTTTATTGCCTTAAACTCCCATTGTGAGTCAAGGTCGAGCTTTTTGAGTCATACTATACCGGTGTCATACTATACCGGTGTTTTATGTGTGGTTTTTTTTCGGGGGTTCTGTACTATATGAGATACAAGTCTCTACGAGTTTTGTTTTAGCTCTATGTGAAAAAAAAACACATTTAACCCCTAGAGTACGATGATTTAACCACCGAGTACAACACTATCGTACTCAAGAAGGGGCCTTAGTCAATGTACTCAATGGATTGGTATCATGAACAATAACTTAGATGATTGGCTCTAAGATCAACAGAAAATGAAAGCAAGTTGAGAGACGACTAGACAAACACTGAGCATATTAAGAGGTCATGCAACACACCCAGCTTGAGTCAGAACCAGTTAACTGTCCTGTAAGTAAACAAAACTCTTAACTGGACACTATAGAGTTAGCATGACTAGAGACATTATTTTCCTAGAGTATAAACGCACTTCCACTGTGATACGACACCGATGTTAGTTATGTTGTGACCGGAACGTTTATACACCGGGCCTGCCCAGGGAGCGGCCCTTCTAGCTGCTGGGAGGAAGTTGGGGAAGGCTAGGGAATAATAGTCCTCCTAGCTGCTGGGAGAAGATAGGTGGGGATGACTAGGGATAGAACCTTCCAAGGTGCTGGGGCAGGTAGGTAGGGGAAGGAGGGGGATGAGTAGGTGTACTGTAGACCCTCATCACTGCTCTGGGGAGGTAGGGGTAGGTAGGGAGGGAGAGGGAACAGGTGGCCCTCTGACCTCATGGATTTTCAAGGGTAATGGTGTGGCCTCCTTAGCCTGAAGGATACTGTCCGGAAGTGGAGGAAGGGCGACGTGATGGTGGGGGGGAGGAGAAGGATATAAATGGATAATGGTAATAAAAAGAAACCTTAATATTCCCAAGACAAAGTTGGACTGTGGGGAGGGGAATAGCAGGAACGAGTTAGATAAATGATACTAAGAAGTAGTTGAATCGTTTTCATTCAAGCCCCAAAGAAGGAGGTAGAGAAGTGGACGTTAAGTTAATGTAGACTAATCCCCATTAAAATAACTTAAACTAATTCTAGTATTTAGTGGAAATAATATGAGAGTAAGTGAATAATGATCTCAATATCTTGTGTTAAAAGTGGCTGATGTTATGGTCACAGTCTTTTATAACGCATTAATGAACAGATAATCTAGTTCTATTCTTCAGCTTAATCTGTGACACTAAAGATTCCCCCCCAAATTAAGACAAACACGATCTAATTTTTGTTCCAATTCATATGATGGAAAGTACTCTTGAAAAAATCTCATGGTGACGTTAGAGGCGGCGCTAAACACAAGCTTACGAGTATTTGACCTACCAAGGGTGTCGTCGTAACTACAAACAAATTCTATCCGGCTTGCCTTATCAATGCTCCGCCCCTACCCAGGATTTCTGTGAGTAAATACATCCGTCTCACTGTACTTGTATGTCTGTCTGACTGTAGTGCACGTCTCATTTCTTTACTGTAGGTATTCCCTCGTCAGTCCCCAGGAAGACCTTGAGACTGAAAATGTCCTTCGCTGACACTGGCCTTCTCCGAGTCTTGGTTGTGGATCCCATTGACGTCAAACACGACTCTCTCTCAAACCTGATTTTTCGCCCATTATTTTGTTTACAGTCAAAGTCGTGTATTAAATGGCTTCTAATTCAGTGTTTAACTTCATGACAAAGAGATCACGGTATTTGTCCTGACTCCGAACCATGATTAAGTTAGATTAAAGTTATTTTCATTGACTTACCACTATGTTCACTACGCGAGTCCTGCACTGTATGTCCGTCACCACCTCCAATATGCAACTGACTGACGGTATTTTTACATTGAATGGATGAGTTTATTTTGCTACGCGATTTCCTGTGCGGGACAAACCTCACCTGTGACCCCAAATTTAAAGGCCTTATGGGATATTTTATTGGATTTGTATTTATTTTTTGTCATTTGCGAATAATTTAGGGAAAAACAATCAAAATATTCCAGGATGTCTTGAAAATTCCCATAGGCCTTCAGTGGCTCATGGCCCCCAGTGATCCGCGGCACCCCAGTGATTCATGGCCCCTAATGGTCCATGGCCTCCCGGCGACACAAACACCCCCGGTTGGTAACATGTGGTGTCTGCACCTCAAGGCTATACCTACAATAACACACTCATCACCATCATAAGCCTCATACAAGGTGAAGTTGTCAGCTCAGGTTAACAATTCTCTACAGTACAAAGCAGTAAAACTACAAACACGCAATACATCAACTAACTAATTCTCCTTCCAGTGCCTAGACCTTCTCGGGGCATCCTTCCACATCTTGAAATATATATTCTACAGAATCTATTTTAACTCATCTAGAACTGTTTTACCCTAAGAAATACAACACCTCACTATCTATTCAATATCTTCCTCGTAACATTTCAGTAATATTAAGTCTTCGGGAGGAATTTCGGGACACTCATATGACGCATTACACTACCCTCTGATATTTAGCACGAGGGAATTTTACACATTAAGGGCGACAGTACATAAGACCCTGAAGGTATTTTGACCCATATGCATTCCATCACTAGACTAATTTTCTTTATTTCCATCCATATAAATTTCTAAGTAATGCTATATGAAAAAACTGTCTCAATATAGTAATAGAATTTATATAATGACGTAAGATGCATTGAGTAGAAATGTGTATTGTTAGATTAGTGTGTGTGTGTGTGTGTGTGTGTGTGTGTGTGTGTGTGTGTGTGTGTGTGTGTGTGTGTGTGTGTGTGTGTGTGTGTGTGTGTTGGTGTGTGTGTGTTGGGTGTGTGTGTGTGTGTGTGTGTTGGGTGTGTGTGTGTGTGTGTGTGTGTTGTGTGTGTGTGTGTGTGTGTGTTGTGTGTGTGTGTGTGTGTGTGTGTTGGGTGGATGTGAGTCATATAGCTAACAGGCGACTGAGTCATCCACACAGTCCCCTTAACACCAGCGACTGACTGACCCACAGGATTCATCACTCAGTAAACTCCACAAAAATAAAATAAAAATGACTTACAAACATCACAGACTATTTATAATACTAATGACTTTATAATCATTATCTAAAGGATGGTTAGGAGTGTTGTTAGTGTAGTTCATACCTAATTAGACCAAGGAGTTAGAATAATTAGCTCATTTGCATTATTTACTCAACATGCTGAACTATTTGATAAACTTATAGTCAGTTAATTTGTCAGTAATCACTCCACCACATGAAAACTTATCATTGCTAATTCCCTATCTTCAATCATGTTAGTCTTTGGTTAGGTTAGGTTAGGTTAGGTTAGGTTAGGTTAGGTTAGGTTAGGTTAGACTATAAATCCCTCTGGCAGTATGACCTTCAAGACCTCATGATGCTGATGTAAACAATACGAAACTTAATGTGGCCACACGTATTCTCATCCAGCCACTGACTCACACTGACTGACTCACTCACCACCACTACTGACTCACACTGACTGATTCACTGACCATCACCACTGACTAACACTGACTGACTCATTCACCACCACCACTGACTCACACATCACCATCACCACCACTGACTCACACTGACTGACTCATTCACCACCACCACTGACTCAAACATCACCATCACCACCACTGACTCACACTGACTGAATCATTCATCACCACCACCACTGACTCACACTGACTGACTCACTCACCACCACCACTGACTCACACGCCACACCTTCACCACTACAATTCAACAATATTAATAAAAATAGCAATAAAGGCAAGAAAGTTGATCCCTCAGGCCGAAGAATTTAGACAGACAGACAGACAGACAGAAAGATAGACAGACAGACAGAAAGACAGACAGATAGACAGACAAAGACTACCATATTGCAATGTGATCCTGACAGCAAATAAAGGGATAATTAACCCTAAATAAACATCCTGCCCCTTCAGTTTATCCGGTACAATATATCAAGACGGACAAACTAACATACATATATTAATGCTTACTCTTGCGGCTAATAATCAGGATATTGTAACATTATCCTGCCCCCGAACCAATACCGTGGCTGGGTTAATAACGAACTAGTGATGGTCGTTAGTGTACGTTATTGTAGTTACTGCTAGGGACTCTCTCAATAACGAACGAATTCGCTAATATCGTGTGCAATGTTTTTGTTATATCCTGTTGTTGCAGTTATTGTTGTAGTTTCTTATATTATGTTGTAAGGACAGGAAAGTTTGCAGTTGATTGTCGTGTAGATGATAAAGTTTTCCTGTGCTTCAATAACCAAGGGCATGTACTGTACATCTCTATTCACTGTTATATTACGTATGATATTACTTCAGTATTATATAAGTATGTTAAGTGTATTATTATTATGGATGATAGGTGTGGCAGGTGTTCTTATACCAGGTGTAATGCAGGTGGAGTTGTGTGACAGGTATAATGAATTACACAGCCTTTACCTGAACTGGTACAGTGCCAGTCTTCATCCCAGCGTGACTGATGCAGATACGTGCTTGACTGACTTAACCAATGACTCACACACAGACACGCACACACCTCGAGATTGAAATTTATTAATGTATTTTGATTAATTAAACAACAGCAATACAACCAAAGGTACATATACAGTAATTTCAATACGATTATCATACATTTTTCTGTGCCAATATCATCTTATTTACCTAAACGTATTTTAACCCAAGTTCCAAATGACATCAGGTCTTATGTGTCAGATTACATCAGCCATTTTATGTTCTATCTTGATGGACTACCGTGATTACTGACCTAGATACCTGATCAAGTGTACCAATATATTATAACGTCAAGGAGTTAAAGATTGTCGTGTTAATTTGACGTGGAAGTGGATGACACGGTGTGACAATTCGATGATAATGTTACGTAATTTTCATATATATTTTGACTCATGTTTAGCTTCAAGTCTCACGTGAGAATTTCTGTTCCTTTACTGTTTGCGGAAAAAAAATCTATTTTAGTATTGACATTTATAAATAGTCTGTAATCCTAACTATGCAATCACCAAGTAGTAGTTCAAGGAATAGAGGAATTAGTTATACTTGTTGGTTTTACGTGTGAGAGAAGCACCTCAACACCAATGATTCATTTACTGAGTTGGAATATGACTCCATCACCTTCCATAAACCAAGACAATTGACCGGATCACAAGACGAGTTTTTAGTGACGTTACCTTTATGTTGTTATCACCTGGAAACTGATATATCATTAAAGTCTTGAAATTTCTTTACTGCTGAATTTTTAAATCTGATTTTATGTTGATATTTCGAAATACTTGCCACTTATAGACCTCCTTATATATAAACCCGCTATTTACAATCCCTCATACTTATAAGACTCCTCAATATTACCCATAAGCCCCGAGGTACCTTGAGAGTGCCCACTTCACACTTCGAAGTTTTGGGTTGAATAAATGTAAGGGCAGCTTCTATTTTCTTGAGTATCCCCCTCGCGATACTTTTGAGTGGGCCGTTTTCTCTTCAAGGGGAGACTCTTGTACTCTTTATACATCTCCTCGCTATTGAAGAATTCCCTTCCTATGGTGAGAGATAACACTTCACTGTTGATGAGTGTGGCTGCTTCTTTTAACCCCCTACGTCGAAGAGAGAGAGAGGGGTGAGAGAGAGAGAGGGGCTGTAAGAGAGGGGGGTGTAAGAGAGAGGGGGTGTAGAGAGAGAGGGGGCGTGAGAGAGAGAAGGGGTGAGAGGGGTGTGAGAGAGAGGGGGCGTGAGAGAGAAAGGGGTGAGAGAGAGAGAGAGGGGGTGTAAGAGAGGGGGTGTAGAGGGTGTAAGAAGAGGGCGTGAGAAAGGGGTGAGAGAGAGGGGTGTGAGAGAGAGGGGGCGTGAGAGAGAGAGAAAGGGGTGAGAGAGAGAGAGAGAGAGGGGGTGTAAGAGAGAGGGGGCGTGAGAGAGAGAGAGACACTATAAACTTTCAATAACAAAGCAGCGCCTCGTTCCTTCACAATTGTTAATACATAACAGTGTTTAGCTAACTGAATAGATATATAGACAAGATATTCATAGATACACAAATAAAGAGATAAGTTATAGACAAATGAGAACACTTTAAGTTAGATCTGACCTAACCTAACCTAACCTAACCAACCAGCATCTTAAACCCTCACCAAGGTCAACATCCCCTGTGTCGTCACCCATATCCTTTAGAACGTTCCTGTAGAGCCGAAGGTCACTGGGGGTGGGAGTGTCTGGAAATACGACTTATGATTGGGTGGGAAAATATCGGAGCATATGAAAATGTTCCCTGATTGGCTGGACGAGAGGTTGGACCATCTTGTGTTCCTATGATTGGTGGTTATTTACCGGGTATTGCGTGATGAGAACGTGTACAGAGTGGGCCTTTAAGATTGCATCACGTTACCTTGAAGTTGCTAAGCATCGTAGGGTGGAGGGGCTCGGGTGGGCGGTGAATATTTATATCGATACTTGGAGCTTAGATTTTTCCTAGTGTGTAACTAAGGGAAGATCTGGACGTTTAGTGCTGGCAGTGTGTGTGTGTGTGTGTGTGTGTGTGTGTGTGTGTGTGTGTGTGTGTGTGTGGGTGGGTGAGTGAGTGAGTGAGTGAGAGCAAATAGATAGGTTAGGATAGTTAGGTTAGGTTAGGAGTTTAATTTTCAGGTGATCCGGAGCAAAGTAGTGGGGGGAGGAGGGCGGAGGTAGTGGAGTAAGGAGAACATGACTAATAACACCCATTTCTTTTACTCCTCCTCACCCCTTCCCCTACCTACCTCCTCCTCCCCCCACCTTTGCTTATCAGGGTCAACTCCCCCTCCCTCTCTCCCTTCCTACTTCTCTTCCTCACAATCACATTCCTGCCTCTCCCCTCCCATGGTCAACCTCTTACCCCCCACCTACCTCTCCCTCTCACCTCCTCCTCACCCCCTTCTCTCCCTCCATACCTAAAACCCCCCCTCTTTACCCTCCACTCCACGCAGACTCATCCCTCCTCCCCCCTCTCTCCCCTTCCTCACCTTACCCCCTCCCCAGGTGAGTCACGGTGCCGTTGCAGGTGTTGACTCGCCCGCACTTGCTATACCTGCCTATGACGTCACTTGCTTTTGTTTTGTTGCTACCGGGTTGTGGTGGTGGTAGTTGTGGTAGTAATGATAATACAGATAGAGGTAGTTGTTGTAGTAATGGTATTAGAGGTAGTGGTGGTGATAATAGTTGTAGTAGTCGTAATAGTAGTAATAGTGGTAGTAGTGGGTACATAGCTACCGCCGATATTACCAGGTAAATATTTTTGTATTTCACCTTTAAAGACTAATGTTATGTCTACACAGTCAAGTTGTAATAGACGAAACAGTGTGTGTGTGTGTGTGTGTGTGTGTGTGTGTGTGTGTGTGTGTGTGTATGTGTGTGTGTGTGTGTGTGTGTGTGTGTGTGTGTGCGTGCGTGTGTGTGTGTGTGTGTGTGCGTGCGTGTGTGTGTGTGTGTGTATGTGTAAACAACAATGACAGATCAGCACACGAGTTAAGATTATGAACCCACAACATAAGACGTATTCCTCCTCCTACCACCATCACCACCACACCACCACCACCACACCAACACCACCACCACCACCACCACCACCACCAACCACCACCACCAACACCAACACCCACCACCACCAACACACCACCACCACCACCACCACCACCACCAACAACACCACCAACACCCACCCACCACACCACCCACCACCACCACCACCACCACCACCACCACCACCACCACCACCACCACCACCACCACCACCACCACACACGCTGATGAGGCATAACAGCTAACTGTAAAACATAACCACGTGTTTAAACATGTTACTACGTGTCTGGGGGAGGGGGAGGGGAGTGATAGGCAACTTTTTATAAACATGTCCGATTCTTGTAGGATATGATATCATTCCCTTATCTCTCTGTGGTTAAAACATATATAAACCAGATAACATATGTTTTACAGTTCTGCTTCTCTCCGTTTTACTCTGTCTGTCTGTCTGTCTGTCTGTCTGTCTGTCTGTCTGTCTGTCTATCTTTCTGTCTGTCTGTCTGTGTCTGTATGTCTGTCTGAGTCTGTCTCTCTGTCTGTATTTTTCTATTGATTGATTAGTGTAAGTTATCATATATAAACCCAATTTAAAGAGAGAGAGAGAGAGAGAGAGAGAGAGAGAGAGCGTCCTTATCATGTTGCGGTTGAGTCACAGTACACTCTGGACGCCATTATGAGTCACTAAGTCGTGTTGCAGCTTCAGGGGACGAGGTGGAAATGTTTCATCTACAGCCAGGGAGAAAATATTACGTCTGAGCCTTGTGAAATTATGCCAAAGACCTACAAGGGATCTATAGTGATTACCTACTGAGAAAACCTTAAATTACTACTACTACTAAAAATAATAATAATACAACAACAACAACAACAACAACAACAATAATAATAATAATAATAATAATAATAATAATAATAATAATAACAATAATAATAAATAAAACCTGACAGCAACTCAATCGTTTAACCACGAAAAAATAAAATAAAATCATACTTCAATAATTAGCCATCATACTCCTGAACGCGTGTTAGTGGTACAAAGGTTTACCTCCACCTAAGTAACGACACGTGTCTCAGGGGCTGGTTCTTGTGGTTATGTTAGTACCTCGGGTAAGGCCACATGACACAACACCTGACACATGAGGATATTTATGATACAGGCATTTTCCGCAGAGATATATATATATATATATATATATATATATATATATATATATATATATATATATATATGTATGAATGACCCGTGACACAAGTTGGAGCTATGACAGCCTCTGCCACATAGGAAGCTCATGACACCCTCTGTCACAAAGACTTATGACACATCAACCTGCCACACAATGGACACCACCTGGTTACCTCTACAATCAGAGAACTCACCCACAGACGTACCCTACACGTGCTTCTACAGTTTACGAGAGAGGTACAACAGAGTTACAGTCACCAGGATGGGGCAGACCTACCACAAACACGTGATGAGTGATATAGGTTCAGTTACAGTATACCAAACCACCAATACCACTATACTCCCACAAATCCATATACCAACTAACCACACCTACCAACCAACCACCATATCCACCTTTACCAACCACCACCACCACATCCACAAACTCCCACCACCCATCATATCCACCTTTACCAACCACAGTCACCACATCCATCACCACACAGTAACCAACCAGCTGAGCATCATCACGAACGATATACCACTGTGTTCTTAGGGAGACGAAAAGATAAACAATGAACGGAAATCACCAGAGAGACGGAGATGGAGAAGAGAAATTTCCGGAGATAGAAATAAAGAAAGGAATTACCAGAGAGAGAGAGAGATTGTAGCTAGTGTGATCGACAGGATGAGCGGCAGAGGAAGGTAGTGGTGATTCACTCATATGTGTAGATAAAGCTCATTAGAGTATAAAAATCATGCTTGTCAGGACAGCTGTGTGTTGGAGGGCGGGGGGAGGGGGGGGGAGTCTAGCCAGAACACCACAGCAACTACGTATTAAGACGGCATGTGTGTGTGTGTGCGCGCGCAGTTATTAGCTATGAAAATACAGCAGTGCAATTTAATCTAACTTCCGTCATCAACATAAATTACTCTCACTACATTAATATATTTTAGAGCTAAATACTATTTTTTTATACTCTCTCTCTCTCTCTCTCTCTCTCTCTCTCTCTCTCTCTCTCTCTCTCTCTCTTACTGTTGTCATGTTATCTCTCTTGTGGTCTGGTCATATAAACCTCAAGACTCAGGATGTTGTGGTTTCAAGCATTATATTACGTAGCGAAGATATTTCACAACACGTAAGTAGATGATGATGATGATGATGATACAATAAAAATAATAATAATAATAATAATAATAATAATAATAATAATAATTATAATAATAATAATAATAATAATAATAATAATAATAATAATAATAATAATAAATATTTTATCTTGTAATACAGGTTTATAATTCGCTAGGATGTATACTGTATAAACTACGTAGGTATACAGTTCAACGTGCGTATAGACAATGGAGGTATACAGCATAGACCATAGGAATATACAGCTTCCTTATGTATACACTGCAGGTATACAACAATAATAAACAATAACGCAGTAGAGAGGAAGAGAAAATACATAGATCAACAGACATAGAAAAAACAAATAGCGAAATTGAGAGAAACAAAACGGATGAGGAAATAGGAAGATGATGTTATTTTTTTTCCCATTTCTTACCCAATTATCCAAAGGATGTTTACATGACGTAATTGGATTTTCTGTAGAGGAAGTCGTATCGAGATAGTCAGAGAACATACTGTGACATATAGGAAATTATATTGTTTGTTCTATTCCAGTATAAGATAAAAACTACTTCTCTTTACGGTAGAGTCTTAGCTCGATTTTGACGCCATTTGTACAGCCGCCAACTAAAGTCGTCTCGTTTCACCTGCCTCCTCATGAACCCAAAGATTCAGAGACCTGTTTCGGTTTCACTAGTTTCTGAATCTTGATGTAAAATTCCCTTATCAGCTGAAAGTCTGGGTCTAGATCGGGGTAGTATTCCGGGGGAAAGGAGGGGTGATTTCCGTACCTTTAATTAGTGATCAGGTACATGTCCAGGTACAAGTACAAAGTATTAATATATTGTCTACGTGTTTGAGCGTCATTTTTGGCGTTGTTCATCATATAAACTCACCAGATGTGTTTACCAGTCAGTTCAGAGAAAATATAAACAAGCCAAGTTTTGAGAATTTAAGTTTCTGATTAAATGACAAGTGTCTGAGGTAACATTTACTGATATTTTTTTACGCTGAATTTAATACGAGAAGCCTGCGATAGGGAGGTGTTAGGAGAGTGTGATTCTTAGTATTTAGTTCGTTTAATTCACCGTAACAAATAGATTCACTCGCGAACCGATTCTCAGTATTTAGTTCGTTTATTCTGTCGTAACCAGAAAAAAAATCACTCGCGACCGGATTCTCACTGGCTCGTTCGTTCAATGTCATAACAAAAACAATCATTCCCAACCTCATGTAGTGTATACCAGTAGAGATACGAACCACTGATGTTGACATGAAATAATAATTATAAGCGAACTCTGTCATCATTAATAGATTAAAAAACACAGATATTTTAGCGTGGATATCCTTGGAACTCGAGTCACGAGAATGAGTCTTCGAACTTGCCTTTCATCTAGCGTAGTTGAGCTATTTTTGCTGCTTCATCTCATTTGGGGTCGATACTGCTTCATTTTGGAAGAGAGAGAGAGAGAGAGAGAGAGAGAACTGTTGATCCTGACTAGTAAATAAACAAACCCAAAGTAACTCCTGTCAGTCCTCTCTCCCATCCATGAACCCGTGAATCCGAGACATCACACATTGCACCTTCTATAGACCCAACAATGAGGGATGTCTCGGATTCACTGGTTCACGAATCCCAGGTCTCGTAAATGGGAGAGAGAACTTACAGGAACTTTTGGGTGAGTGTACCAAACCGTACCAAACCAAACCAAACCAAACCAAACATAACCTAACCTAACCAAACCAAACCTAACCTAACCTAACCTTTGTCAATCATTGCCTAGAATCAGTAAATGTACAAATATTAGGTGGTAGGTGAAGGTAGCCCAATTGCCTCCTGGTAACAGTGTGATATGTGTGGTGTCATAAACTAAATATGTAGTGAAATATATTTAATATGATAATGATTTACGTGTTAATATTACGATTAAAACGAAGATACTTGTAGCTAATATTGAGGATAGAATAATACGTGGGCCTCAGTCCAGAGAGATCTGACCCAACCTGACCTGACCTGACCTGACCTGACCTGACCTGACCTGACCTGACCAAACCATATCATCAGTGACCCAGAGAGAGAATGTGTGTGTGTGCGTGTGTGTGTTCATTAATACTCTTTGTGATTAAGCTCTATCGCAGCACTAGGGTCCAATGTAATTAAATTGGCACAGGTGTAGATGGCAGGTGTAGGTCGCAGGTGTGTAGGAGAATTAAAGAGGCGTAGACAGCAAATTTATAATTTATAAACCGGGGAGAAAAAAACGTGTGAATATAGCATATAACAAAGACGAAAAAATACCTCGATCAAAAGCAAATTATTATGACTGTATTATTCGTTGTGTTTATTATCATACTCATGAATTATTATGAATTATTATAATGATCTGGTTGTAGGATAATTATGTATATTTACGACCTAGATAATACTGTTTGTGAGTTCTTCATCACTATCGTTATCACCACCATCACCTGGTCCCGATGAGATATTTGCCAGAGTATTAAAGGAATGTAAGGAAGAGCTTAGTATGCCCTTAGCAAAGTTGTTTAACATGTCCTTAAAAACAGGTGTAGTACCAGAATCCTGGAGGATAGCGAATGTAATACCGATTTTCAAGAAGGGGGATAGATCACTATCCTCTAACTACCGCCCAATCAGTCTAACATCAATAGTAGGCAAATTACTGGAAGCAATCATCTCAAACTCTATTCGAAATCACCTGGAGAAGCACAGATTGATCAATGATTCCCAGCATGGCTTCACAAGCGGACGTTCTTGCCTAACTAATCTATTAACATTCTTTTCATCAGTTTTCGAATCGGTGGACGAGGGGCACAATTATGATGTGGTATATCTCGACTTTAGCAAAGCCTTCGACAGAGTCCCCCACGAAAGACTAATTAGAAAGGTAGAAGCACATGGCATCAAAGGTGACATCCTTAAATGGATTAGGGCGTGGTTACAGGACAGGAAACAGCGAGTGAGCATTAACAGCACTAAGTCCCATTGGAGCAACGTCACAAGTGGAGTTCCCCAAGGCTCAGTACTTGGACCATTATTATTTATTATATACATAATCGACATAGATATCGGCATAGACAGCAACATAAGTAAATTTGCTGATGACACTAAAATAGGACGTGTTATTAAATCTGACGAGGACTCGGCAAAACTACAGGAAGATCTAAACAAATTTTTCGAATGGTCTGAAAAATGGCAGATGAAATTCAACGTCGACAAATGTAAAGTACTCAGTACAGGAGATGTAAACAGGGAAACCAGATACCAGATGAACAACGATGCCATAGAGAAATCCGACTGCGAGAGAGATTTAGGAGTAATGATAAGTAGGAACCTTAAACCAAGTAAACAATGTGTTTT
This sequence comes from Homarus americanus, assembly GCF_018991925.1. NCBI lineage: Eukaryota > Metazoa > Arthropoda > Malacostraca > Decapoda > Nephropidae > Homarus > Homarus americanus. The sequence continues at coordinate 555,920 of NW_024725463.1, read as the reverse complement.
TGCTCGTAACAAGGCTAATAAAATACTTGGGTTCATACAAAGGAGTGTTAGTTACAAGACTAGCGAGGTCGTCCTAAAACTGTATCTTGCTCTTGTGAGACCACACCTGGACTACGCAGTTCAGTTCTGGTCACCGTATTACAGAATGGATATAGAATCCTTGGAAAGAATTCAGAGGAGAATGACAAGACTAATCCCGGGCATTAGGAACCTTGAGTATAGAGACAGGCTAAAGCATCTTAATTTGCACTCCCTCGAGAGACGTAGAGCGAGGGGCGACCTGATAGAGGTGTATAAGTGGAAGACAGGGCTAAACAAAGGGGACATTACAAAGGTATTCAAACTATCCAACCAGGAGCGAACTCGTAACAATGGTTTTAAATTTGATAAATTTAGATTTAGGCGTGAAATAGGTAAACACTGGTTTGGAAACAGAGTAGTGGATGACTGGAACAAGTTACCAAATATCATCATTAACTCGAATACGCTGAATAGCTTCAAACATAGGTTGGATGCTTATATGAGCAATAGGGGTTGGGTGTAAACGGGACTGCCCAGTATGGGCCAATAGGCCCGCTGCAGTTTCCTCCATTCTTATGTTCTTATGTTCATGATCATTACGAGTTACGACTATCATCACCAATAGTATGTTCATCGTTAGTTCAGGCGTGACCAATATATTCCCACAAACATTTCCGAGGATGTCGTCTCTCTGTCACAACTGAACAACAGGTAAAAAAAACATTAGTGATTTGCAGTTCCTTCTTAACGCCTAACAACCAGATCTCAATGCTACATTATACAAGACTTATATACATACACCTCGTGGCCACATAAACACACAGACAAACACTAAGTGAAGGTCTAAAGAGAAACACTATGTACAAGTGTAAAATTAACCTCCCGATACAACTCTTATTTCTGTCTGGCTGATCCACAGGTTAATGAGACAAACAGCATGACAATACACAGGTGTCTTATCACATTATGGGCATGTTAGTACACCTGTCTATCTCCTCCAGCCCCCGCTAATGGTTACCTGTCACTTACCTGTATTATCAGTCTCGATTCAGGTAGAAACAATCAACATAAATTACTGTATTGTATAGCATATGTTCACAGATACACACACAGGTAATATATACAAGGACGGTCACACACGCACATACACACATATATACAAGGACTCACACACACACATACCTACCTATATACAACCTATACACACACACACACACACCTCATTATCAACTAAGCCCTGGAGTTACAATATGTGTTCCAAGTGTAAGTAACAGGAACAAGTCACAGAGGCATGTAAATATTAAGTAACACACTTACGTAGCAATAAATGTATTAAATCTACATATACTGTGATACGGGACATACCTAATACACATATGCACACTCTACACCTGGATATATTTATTATAAGACATATGTAGGTCATGTGGTTAGTGGATTATATTTATATATCGTATATGGCTCAGGTGTTGGAAGCCACAGGTATAGATACGAGAGTTGTGCTGAGGTTATGAGGTCATGGGTGGAGAGCAATCAATAGGTAGCTGGTAATTAGTCCCCAGGTGAGACAGTATGTGATAATTAGTCCTCAGGTGAGACACAGTAGCTGATAGTCCCCAGGTGAGACAGTAGGTGACACAGAAGCTGGTAATTAGTCCCCAGGTGAGACAGTAGGTGATAATTAGTCCCCAGGTGAGACAGCAGGTCATAATTAGTCCCCAGGTGAGACAGTAGGTGATAATTAGTCCCCAGGTGACACAAGCTGATAATTAGTCCCCAGGTGATCACACAAATAACACCATAACCGAATAATTGATCCGTAAACGTTCCGGATCCAGATAAGCTGTAAAGAAACGGTCGGTTGAGAGTGTATCGTAATGTTAAAACGTTTTCGAACCGATAATTCCTACCTTCCTAAACACAAGAAGAGGAGTAAGGATATGGCAGAGGTACAGGGCACAGGATACATGGGTACAGGATACATATTTGGATACAGGATATATGGATGCAGGATACATGGATACAGGATATATGGATACAGGATACATGGATACAGGATACATGGATGCAGGATACATGGATACGAGGTCACACTCAAACGTAATTGGTGCTTGTGATAATACAGATGAAATTAAGTAGATTGTTGTTCAAAAACACAAGCACAGAAACATTAATACACGCATATTCTTTCGCAATCACATACGTAACAAAATAACGTCACACACAAACACACACACACACACACACACACACATACACACACACACACACACATACACAGATAAATACAGACACAAAACACACACACATACACATGAACAGAAACACCCTTATCTAGCCTGTTAATTTTCCTGGTTATGGCGCCAGACTCTTCTTCAATGAAGGGGTCCGGGATATTACAGCACGTATTCAAATTTTCCTTTTTTTATTTTTAGAACAAACTTGGTGATTTTGTAGGAGTGGAGTCTAAATGAGTTTCCAAGGACTTCATTCCGGTAATATTTTATGACTTCATGTTACTCCTGAAAAAAAAAAACTTATTAACGTAATGTTTGTATTGTTATTCTGGATGTGGTGTGAGGGCCGAGTAAGAACGATCCACAAGTAGGGGGAAGCAAATACGTTTTAGACGCGTCACATGAGAACATTACAGCAGGATGTTCGTGTGTATGTCTGCCTTCCACATACCCTTCTTTAAACATCTTCTTCCATTACTTCTTTTCGTGTTTCTATTTCATCTTTCACCTGTCTTTACTACGTGTGTTTCCTGCACTCATTATAACAGAACAAATTTTGTAATACCTTCATATCTGCTCCTCCCGTTTTAATTCCCGTTTCAACCCGTTCCAATTCGAGTACCAATTCGTGTTTCAACTCCTGTTTCATCCCGTTTCAACCTATTTTATCTCTATCATTCCATTACAAGTTTATATTCACGTACAATACAACATTTTTCTCTACTGTATTCCCTTCCACAGTCCACACATGCAAAACAACAATGACCACTGGCTCGGCACAGTCTATCAGCCAGTCTCCTGTTATTTGTTTGCCGCTCAGCCGGACTCACACACGATTAGAGAGATTTGTACCGTAATGCTCAAACGTTTGACCACAAATTAAGTAAACTATGTCCGGTGGGCCTGTAATGGGTGTAACATTCTTGTGGAAATTACGAGTTCCTTTTAATCGTAAGTTGAAAGTGAATTAGTAGCATGTTGCATCCCACACCAACACGAACGAACGGAGAGACACACACGCAAACATACACACACACACACACACACACACACACACACACACACACACACACACACAGGCTAAAGGCGATTGTTACACACAGGCAGAAGTAGTAAGTTCACTGCGTGTAAATCAACTCAATATATCTGAAGTACATTAATACAATTACCTAAAACACGTACGGTAATTTAGTACAGTAATTAATATATAAAACTAAACCTGATTAAATATTACTCAAATAATTCAATCTAATCTTAACATTACTTAACCTTATTGTGAGTTATAGAATAATTTCTTTGTCTCTGCTCCGTCTATGTATATATGTATACTTAAGCGGCGAGGTATACATATTAATGATCTTGTCATACGCACCAGTACACAGGTGTGTTAGTGGCAGGTAATTGAAGGATTTAATTTCAATTATATATTAACTGAGATTTTTTTCCTTCAGGTTTTACGTATAAGGAATGTGTGACTGATGGACAGTTTGATCATGTGTGTGTGTGTGTGTGTGTGTGTGTGTACATATGAGTAAAACCAAGAGTGCGTGTGTGTGTGTGTGTACATATGAGTAAAACCAAGAGTGCGTGTGTGTGTGTGTGTGTGCACATGTGTAGATAAGCAAGAGTGTGTATGGACATGTGTGTTTATGTAAGACTGTATGTGTACATGCGTGTATAAGCACGAGTGTATGTGTACATGTATGTTTAAGCAAGTGTGTGTTTACATGTGTATTGTGAGAAAGACGGTGTGTGTATACATGTGAGTATAAGCAAAACTGTGTGTGCGTACATGTATGATCGTATGAGTGTTAGATACAACATACAGGAGTGCAAGTCAACAGAGACAGCGTATTGTCTTCTAAGAGAATTACAAATGTCTACAAGTATCTAAAAATACACCAAAGGAGCTTATCTATGCTACGTACGTGTCCTACAGCAATTAATACACATGTGTAAAAATAGCCTCCCCCCACACAAAACTACTCCATTGACGTCACACAGAACTGAAATATTGACCAACATGCTTCAAGAGGTATATCAAAACACACACACACACACACACACACACACACACACGAGAGGTGGGGGTGCTGGTGGTAGAGTGGTACCGCTCTTGCCTTCGCAAGCGAGATGTCACGGGTTCGATTCCCGGGCCGGTGGAAGTTATTTGGACTTACTTCCTAGCCCCCATTAGTCCCTGTTCACCTAGCAGTAAAGTAGGTACCTGGTGTAAATCAAAAGTTGCGAATTCGTATTCAGGGACAAGTTGTTGGAGTTTCCAATAACTTGATGCATAAACCATTGACTCTTCAGGCTTCTACGCCCTTAACTCATGAGACATAAAGGCAAGCATGAACTTAGCATGCTTCCCTGTTGGGGGGCTGGAAACGCTTCTGCGCTTCACCTTACACAAGGCTGTAGGGGAGTGCCCAATAAATAATAATAACAAAAAAACACACACGAGACTACGGTATACCTTTACTCTGACATTCAAATTTGCCAAGAATAGCCTAACCTAACCTTCCAAGTACTATCAGGGGAGAATCCAAGCTTATCGTCAGAATTCTTGATGTGAAATTAAAGATTAACTGCCTGGGGCCTCCTGTGCCACCCTAAAGTGACACTCGCCTCTGTGTAAAGATGAAATAGTAATCTCTAGTAGTACTGACCCCGCGTAGACGTTTATAGTGATGATGATGATGATACCCACACACACACACACACCCTCCCCCACACACGTCCATAACCACCCACCCACACACACACACACACCCTCCCACACACACACACACACACCCTCCCACACACACGTCCATAACCACCACACACACACACACACCCTCCCCACACGTCCATAACCACCCACACACACACACCTCCCCACACACGTCCATAACCACCCACACACACACACACACCCTCCCCACACGTCACACCACACACGTACACACACACACACACACACGCCACACACACACACACACACGTCACACACACGTCCATAACCACACCACACACACACCCTCCCCACACACGTCCATAACCACCCACACACACACACACACCCTCCCCACACGTCCATAACCACCACACACACACACCCTCCCCACACACGTCCATAACCACCCACACACACACCCACACACCTCCCCACACACGTCCATAACCACCACACACACACACACACACACACACACCCCCACACACGTCCACACACACACCCACACACACACACACACACACACACACACACACACACACCTCCCCACACGTCCATAACCACCCACACACACACCCTCCCCCACACACGTCCATAACCACCCACACACACACACACACCTCCCCCACACACGTCCATCCACACACGTCCAACCAACACACACACACACCCTCCCCACATACGTCCATAACCAATCACACACACACACACCCTCCCCCATACGTCCATAACCACCACACACACACACACACCCTCCCCACACACGTCCATAACCACCCACACACACACACACACACACACACACACACTCCCCCACACACGTCCATCCACCCACACACACACACACACACACACACACACACACCCACACCCTCCCCACACACGTCCATAACCACCCACACACACACACACCCTCCCCGACACACGTCCATAACCACCCACCCACACACACACACACACACACACCTCCCCCACACACGTCCATAACCACCCACACACACACACACACTCCCCACACACGTCCATAACCACCCCACACACACACACACACACACACACACACACACACCTCCCCACACACGTCCATAACCACCACACACACACACACACACACACACACCCTCCCCACACACGTCCATAACCACCCACACACACACACACATACACATTTCGTTTATATCTCTAATGCAAGAGTTAAAATGTAACAGTAGTAAATTGGAATTAAATAATAGCTTCGGTCAAGAGATGTTACCAACTCTATTATTCACTTCTTATTCTTCGTGTCTTTGTCTTGTTCCTGTTGGTATAAAATAGACTAATGAATAATTCGGTGTTGTGGGGTCTTAAGTTCCTTCTCTGTTTATAATTGTAGTTATTTGTGTCTGTAATTCTGCTTGTGTGTCTGTCTGTCTGTCTGTCTGCTTGTGTGTCTGTCTGTCTGTCTGTCTGCTTGTGTGTCTGTAATTCTGCTTGTGTGTCTGTCTGTCTGTCTGTCTGCTTGTGTGTCTGTCTGTCTGTCTGTCTGCTTGTGTGTCTGTCTGTCTGTCTGTCTGCTTGTGTGTCTGTCTGTCTGTCTTTCGGTCTGTATCTCCTTTGTTTATCTTTGTGTCTTTGTTATTGTCAGTGTTATTATTATTATTATCATCGCTATTATTGTTATTATTATCATTACAAACATCAATGAAGTTCTCCAAACAGTCATAGTAAATTAACATCTTAATATACGATAAATTTACCTGTCACTTCCTTCTAACATCCATCTATATCTTTCTGTCATCTTTGTCCACCTTCCTTTCCTTCTTTCTCCCTCTTCCTCTCCTCTTCCTCTCCTCTTCCTTGCCTCTTCCATCTCCCCTTCCCTTCCCTTCCAATCTGTAGTTGTCAAGCATCTCGGCAAAGGTTACCCCTGACGTCAGTGTTCCGAGAGAGAGGTGGAAGTGTTATCAGAAATTTAACAGAGGTAATTAACAGTGGTGGCGTATCAAGGTATGTTATTGCTATCAATTTACACAGGTGAGCGACGATTATCAAGGTCTTATATATTTACATTAATCTCTTACCTGTACATGTGATAATATATCTAACAGGATTTCTGATGTTAAAACGTGTTCTTTATTGGTGATGGGGAAACGTAACTAATAGGTCTACTTTAACAACCTAACCTAACCCCCAAGTAGTATAAGGGTGTTTAAACATCATGTGACACTCCCAGGACGTAGTAAGTTGAATTGTGTAAATATAAGTGTAATTCAATTTCTCACGTGTAATTGCCTCCTGAAATTGTTGGGTACGTTCGTTTATTCTGTTCGTAGACTCCAGACAATAAAGTTTTCTCTTGGGAATTAAATGTCATGTCGATAATGTGCAAACAAAAATATTTCAATCTGATTATTTTTTCTTTCTCTTTTATGTTTTTTAGGTTATCATTGTTATCTTTATCACAATAATAATAATAATGATAATAGTTAAAAAAATAAGATAATAATAATAATAATAATAATAATAATAATAATAATAATAATAATAATAATAATAATAATAATAATAATAATAATAATAATGACCAATTAGGACTAAGGGCCCATTAGGACTGAGGGCCCATTAGGAACTGGGGCTCATTAGGAACTGAGGCCCATCAAATACAAAGAACAGAGTAATAACAGCCTACTTATATTTACGTTGGGATTAATTAGGATGAAACCAAAACAGACACACCTTGATACGTAGTAATGTTAGCGTCGTGTACCTGTGTAATCAAGACCAGCCAGGTGTACTGGAGGTGCTGCCTCTCCTTCACATTGTACCCAGAGTATCAGGGAAGTTGGTGCTTACTTTGATGATAATGGTAAGTGTGATTATAATGATGAAATAAATTAAAAAAGCATATATATATAATACTTTGGTACACAGGTAGAGCCTTAGGGGGGACGTGTGAGTGAGTGGTATACCTGTAATTAAGTCTAGGAACGTAGGTACAGGTAAGGGATAAGTGGTTTATACCTTTGTTGACTTAAAAGGAATTATAGTGAACAAGAGATTATTAGTTTTGGTTGTTAGTAAGGTATAAGAGGCGTTAGTGTAGCATCCTTGTAGCAGAGGTTTCAAAGGTAAGTGGAGGTGTAGATGCAGGTGTAGTATACCTGTAATTAAAACCAAGGTGTTGATCTGATCCATCTACTCTACCTCAACTCCTTCCTTCCATCCTTCAGTTCTACCTACTCTACCCCTACTCCTCCTTCCACTCCCTCCTCCCCATCCTCCTCAGTCTACTTACTCCACCTACTCATCTCACCTGTACCCAGCGCACCTTGTCGTAACGATGATGCGCTAATGAGTTCACGAGTCATTAGAGTTGATGAGTTCCAGCCGTGACCTACTCGACACACCGATGCCCTCTGGTGTTGGCTTCTGCTTTAAACACATCAACAATAACAAGGGTTCAGAAATTATGAGACGTATCATCACAAATATTCTCCGTTTTTTTCTCTCTCTCTTCACCAGACTCACTGAAGTAATTTGTTCATGAATATTAATGGGTTATGATTACAGGGTGAATTGTACATTTATAATAACGTAAAAACAAAATCCCTTGTTGATTGTATTTCCTGACCTCCCAAGTAGATGTATTATGTATTATTTTGTTGTTATACCAGAATACAGTATTTTGTATCGGATTTATTAAGAATTTCGTGATTTATTTTAATTTTTTTTGCAGAGGTGATAAAGTGATGAACACTCCGAGTAACGCCTGTTGAAGTTATAATGAGTAGATATGTCAGAGACGAGGTAATTTTATGAATATTTATTGGCTAGAGTCGGGTTAATTTGCCTTACATTCACCTATATGTTTTTTATATAAGACGACACGCACACACACACATAGACACACACACACACATAGAACACACACACACACACACACACACACACATAGACACACACACACACACACACACACACACACACACACACACATAGAACACACACACACACACACACACACACACATAGAACACACACACACACACACACTTAGAACACACACACACACACACACACACACAATTAGACTCCCATAAGAAAGTTGCCCAAATTAATTCCCTAAGAGATAACAAAAACTTCAATTACGCCGTGCCCATACGTTTTAAATCCCCATTATATAAATTTCCCCAATAATATAAACTCACTTCACCATGTAAACAAAACAGCTTCACCTTCAAGAGAAAACCCATAGGCCTATCAGCGCATGCGTTCATTATACCAATTTTGTTCATGTTTTATATAAATTTAAGCTTTTACACGGTGGTTAAGAATATGGGTTAATAATTGCAATAGTCGAGTAATTAGTGTTAATTAATGAACCTTGAAGTAATTAAATGCACTTAAAATATTCAAAACGCCATATTAAGCCGCACCCATAAGTCTTAAAGGAAACATTTAAGCATATTAAGCTTTAAACATCAACTCTATTTAACAAACGATTATTAAGCGTATTAAGCTTTAAATATACACTTTCTTATAACTAAAATTTGGAGGAAAAAAACAAACTTTACGATTCACTTTCATTTCAGTTTTCTGTTTTGTTGTAGACCAAAGGCAGTGGTCAAGCTGGCGGTCCTCCTTCCTATTATAATTATTTCTTTGTTTTCCTCGAATGTCTGTGCAATGTTAGCTGGGGGGCTGGAGGGTGGTTGGTGGGGGGCTGGCTGGGGGTTGGTGGGGGGCTGGAGGGTGGTTGGTGGGGGGCAGGGGAGGACTGGGGAGGGTGGCTGGTGGCTAGCTTGGGAGGGCTGGGGGAGGGCTGGGGGAGGGCTGGGGCTAGCTAGGGAGGGCTACCATTTCGTGTGTGGGCGACGTATCAGAGTAAGAGTTATCAGTTACCAAACAGTGGTGGCGTCTTGTCATCACTGGAACAGGGGGTATATGCCACCTCCACCACCACCTGTCTTTACCATTACCCATAGGTCACTATCCTCACTCACCTCACTCTCCTCACTGTCCTCATTCTCCTCACCTGAAATATGAAGTAATATACGTTATAAAAGTATTATAGAAGTAAAAAGTGTATAAAAAGCAATATTTTTTTTTATCTGAAACGACATAAATAAACATGTATAATATCTTGTTAAAATCAATATAGTTAAATAATAAATAAACAAATAAAAAACATAACAGAATAAACTAATAATACGATAATTGAAAAAACAAAAACATAATAAACTGATAAATAGGAAAATAAAAGACAAATGAGGATATAAATAAAACAGTCATCAATAATAAACTGAATAATCATCTTTCACATGTGGTTCATCTCTTCACTAACCTTGACCCATGATTCACCAACCCCCTAAAACCCATAGTCTTTGTCCTTTGCAAATTAGGGCCTGATAAACAGAGACAAAACACCACATATGTTTTCTTTGGGGGTCTGTCAGGTGGGTGAGGTTAAGCACTACAGGGAGAGGCGGTAAACGAGGATTATATGGCCTCGATAGATACGTGTAAGGAGTTATCATCACCTGTTAGAGGAGACAAGGGGGAGCTGTGAGGGGAAGAGCCTGATGTGAGGAGGTCTAGGTGTGTTGTAGGTGTGTGTTACAGGTGTGTGTTACAGGTGTGTGTTACAGGTGTGTGTTGTAGGTGTGTGTTACAGGTGCGTGTTGTAGGTGGGTGTTGTAGGTGTGTGTTACAGGTGTGTGTTGTAGGTGGGTGTTGTAGGTGTGTGTTGCAGGTGTGTGTGTGTTACAGGTGTGTGTTACAGGTGTGTGTTGTAGATGGGTGTTGTAGGTGTGTGTTGCATGTGTATTACAGGTGTGTGTTACAGGTGCGTTACAAAACTATAAAACAATCTGAATTAAGAGGTGAAATATCTTCCTTAACTCACCTCCAATTAACGAAAACCTCCAATAACAAAATCATATACCAACATCCTATTAAATCACACCAAAAAATTCATCTCTTACCTCTAGTGACTTCCTGTACACCTGACGTCAATAAAAGAAGGAAATAATACAATAAATAATAAGAGATTCAAGTCGAGGAAATTATTATACTCAACCTTTCTTACCTACAAAAGGTTAATAGTACTTGACTGTCTTCCATACATAGAGCCAAGGAGACTTCAGGTACACTCACCCTTCCCCCTTTCCTACTTTTCCCATTTCACCCTTTGTTTACCTGTACGTTAATTAAAATCGTAACTCCGTGCACCGGTGAGCCCATTCTCAAAGCTTAGCCAGGTAAACAAATCGAGTCGTTAATCTTCGTAATTAGTCGAGACGATGGACGCCTGGGTGGATTTCAAGAAGCTGTTGGGGTGGTGATGGGGGGGGGGACTGAGGTTCAATACGCGTGAAATGGCACTGTGGCACTGCAGCTGCTGACGGACAGTGCCACTCTTGTGTGTGTGGGGGGGGTTCCACTGCACGAATTATGAGAAAGACGAATGGAGAAGGAAGAAGAGGAGGGGGAGGAGAAGGAGGAATACACTAATGTATACCCTCATTCATAAAACATACATATATACTGCATCAATGTATACCCTTTAAGTATATACTCCTTATACCGATACCATCAACATACGTCCCTCCCTCCTGAAGTCATATATGTTTTAATCGAAGTCACATGTATAACGAACGAGGTAGATGAAGTTCACGAATAGAGCTGCAAAAACAAGTAGCCATGTGTGTGTGTGTGTGTGTGTGTGTGTGTGTGTGTGTGTGTGTGTGTGTGTCCCAGCGAATTGAAATTGTGTTTCGTGCTCAAAATCTTGTAAATAGATCAAGAAACGAATGCGATGGCGAAATTTGGTCGCTGGTTGAGTAGATCCGAGAAACGTGCCTGGTAGAGGGGAGCTTGTGAGCGGGTCATACTGGTACTGTATGATAGACCCTTAGCTTCTAGTCCTAAACGCTCTGGTATGTTCGGGGTAAAAGAATCTTGACTATCCATGGAGTGCGTGGTAGAGTGCGTGGTAGAGTGCGTGTGACATCAGTGCTTCCTTAAACACACTATGATTTTTATATAATATTTATATACTGTAAATATTTTCTTACATTAAATATGACTGTTCAAGCGGGTGTCATTAAGTTTATTAAAATTCCGAGAAATCAAGATAAAAATTAAGTCACTAAATCAAAGATATATATTTTATTACAAGGAAATTTTTGCCCAACCATTAAATTACTATCAATTACGACTTACTGCTGGATACAGTTTTTATCATTCAGTTTTGACTTGCTCTCCCCTACCATACCTTGCCTACCTTTCCATACCTTGTCTTACCTATCACTTACTGTACCCTACCCTACCCTACCCTACCCTACCCTACCTCTCTTACACAACACTCCCCCCCCCTTCCCCTCTTAACACAAACACATGCTAGCAACTACACCCAGAAACTTACACCCAACAAAATCAAATGAATCAACACAACACACTTACAGACACAAATATATAAATTAGGTTGTAGAGGAAGCTAGGAGGAGGGAGTTGAGGCCAAGTTTCTATCACTCTCAGAAACAAAAAAAAACAGACAGATTCCTACCGTGAGACAGGTCCTGGTTATTTTCCCGTCTACCCCCGTCTTCCCCTGTCTTCCCCCGTTTATCCCGTCTCTTCTGTTGTTCTTTTCCTTCAACTCTCCTTACTAGATGCTGATATACACCAATTTACTCCTCAAAGGTGGTGGGGGTGTGGGGGGGGAGGAGGGGGCGTCACTAATGGTGCAACTTAGGGGAGAGGGGGAGGAGGGGTCACTCATGGTACAGGAGTGTAAAGTATAAGAGTTTTTTTATTAACACCAATACAGTATTACGTATATAGGTGTTAGTAAGCTCCATTAGGCGACAGTCTTATCAAAATAGTACTTGAAATTAGATACGACAAATAAGAAACTAATGATGTAACAGTAGACATTATTGATCGTAAGTGAATCATTCTGTTCTGGCGTCTCACGAGATATGTAAACAACGAAGTCTGTTTTATTATGGATGTTTTTAAAGGTTATTGAAATAGGTTGTGTAGACGGGTGTAGGTAACATGGTAGGGGTGGAAGTGAGGGGAATAGGGGGGGAGTGTGGGGGGGTGGGGTACAGGGTGGAGGGTGAGGGGGTGGGGGGGGGGGTGGGGGTAGGTGGGGGGATGAGGGGAGAATTAGCTGAGACTGACGGAGAGTAAAAAAACAAGCGGCTCCGTGAAGATGCAAACACTCACTTGAAAGAACCTGTTAAGTCTTGGTGTTGTGGAGTGTGTTTATGTCGGACACACACACACACACACACACACACACACGCACACACACACACACACACACACACACACACACTCACTCACACACTCACACTCCAGGACAACAAATCATAGTTATTTATGTTTTTATTCGTATATTTCATAATTCTGTGAATTATATTTTCACTTATATATAATACAGTGAAATAATCAATTACGAATTACATATAAGCAAGAATTAGGACGTATCTAACCTCCTGGCCACTGAATAAATTGAAGGGAAATTGTATAAAAAAACGATATTTATTTATTTATTAAAAGCTAGTAAAAAAAAATAATGTTGATATTTTTTCTCGATGGTGAAATAAACATGTTTGGAGCTAAAATGTAAACATATAAGAATATTTGCTATTTTGGGTTTTTTTTATAACACCTCTTGACACAAACAAACAAACCAGAGTGCTAGATTCTCTTCCCTCTGACAAAACCCCCCTAAAAAAACGACCACTTATAAAAAACAAAAAAAAAACATTAAAGGTTTCGGTCTCACAGCAGCCAGTTCCCACAGCGATTGTATCCTAAAAAAGTAAGGAGATGACATCTAAGGTCTGGTCACCAGCCTCTCTCTCTCTCTCTCCCTCTCTACCGCTCTCTCTCCCCTCCTCCCTCTCTCTACCTCTCACTCTCACCCTCTCCCTCTTTCTCTCTCTCTCTCACCCTCTCACCCTCTCCCTCTCTCTCTCTTCCTCGTCTTACAGTAAGAGTGATTAGCCGTTAAGTCTTTAGATCTCCGCCACACTCTTCCTTTTGGGTGAGAGTTGGAAACTGTATGAGATACTTGTCTTACACCTACATATATCAAACCTATAATGAATTATCTTTTTATTCATTTTACCTGTTGGTTTTTACCTGAGGAAATTGCCGTCTTGATTAGTCCCGTGTCTGTCAGTCGGGGATATCAATGACTAAAGAAAATTTATTGATAACTGTTGGCTTCTAAATATTTATCAGGTTCACTGTTTTTAACATTGTCAAACATTTACGTAAAACATTAAGGTCTCAACAGATATAATTTTTACTATATGGGAATTAATTATGGATCTCGAATAAAAAAAAATCACCTTGGTATTATTATTTTTTTTTTTTGACGGTGGAAGGAGGGAGAGCAAGGGTCGGGAGTCATACCATTGTGATAAAATCTGGTGTATTTGAATAACTTAAGGTTATCTCAGTATATATGGGTCTTACATATGTAGCAGGTTGTCAAGAGTGAGGTTGGTGGCCCCAGTGACGGATCATGTGTTTTGTTGTGATGTTTTTGTGTCGTCTCTCCCTTAGATGTTACTTACGTTCAGACAGACATCCTTCTCATTACTAAGAGTGTGTAGATAGAAAAGTAATTTTGTTGTAATATTGAATATTATCTTATTTTTTATATAGGTGTGAGTGAGTGAGTGAGTGAGTGAGTGAGTTATATGGCAGGACAATATTCCAAAGATAATCTCGTATTATTTGGGTAAAATTTAATATTATAATTTTACTATATTTTTCTTGTTTAATTCCTTTGCTTCTCTATAATTAAGTAATATTTTCTTCAATAAATTATCATACATCTTAACTTAATCCCAACTTCACCCAAATTACTTAATAAACAACACTTAACATCTTACAGGTTTTAAAATACAGTCAATTCTTCCTTACACATCTAAACCCACTAAACTTATTTACATACGACTTTTATTCAATCAAAGACAATATATCTCACGTTACGAATATACGTATGCATTCACCTGAAGTATATTACACGCGCACACACACACACACACACACACACACGATTAAAATTTACCGGAATAAACTAACGCCCCAATAATAAACTTTCAATATTAACCAAAAAAGGGCAAAAAATATTAACACAAACAAGAAATCAAACGAAGAAAAATAAACAAGCATATTAACCCTTTTACAACACAAACAACATGACATGATTGGGATAATTTCTTAAGATGTGTTAGCGGTCGTAATGAATATGTGCGTGGGGTCTTTTTTGCGTGTAATTTGCTTCTTGTTTGCGTGTAATTTCCGTCTTTATGTTTGCGTGTAATTTGCGTCGTGTTTGCGCGTAATTTGCGTCTTGTTTGCGTGTAATTTGCGTCTTTATGTTTGCGTGTAATTTGCGTCTTTATTTGCGTGTAATTTGCGTCTTGTTTGATTGTAACGTGCGTCTTTATATCACCTTAACATGACTACTTACTAACAAATAACAACAATAACACCAACAACATACTAAAATATTGTCACTGTAAGTACACTACCTACACTGTGATCTTGCCAGCTCAAGCAACACGACCCTACTCACCAACTCGATTCAACCAAACACCACAATTCTCACTCACTACAAACACCACCGCTCGCCTGCCTCTGATTGTACAGTACACTACAGCAATTATCCTCACCTACTAATCCAGGAATCAAACGTCTACTAGTGTTTCCAGACAAACTTTCTCTTATTAAAAAGTAAAAAAGGGAAAATTATTAACACGTTTTGATAAGAACATAGGTGTTACTTTTTCATAGTTGTGTATTTTGGTAAATATATATTTTTATGAATGAATCAGTGAGTGAGTGAGTGAGTTTCTCTATAACTCCTACAGTACTTGAAGAACTGTCCTCTACACAACCTGCAGGTACTTAACTAAGGAGAGGTTATCGCGTGTGTGCTTGGCCTGGTAACGAGGGGCGTGGAATACATGTTTATTTGCAATTCCGTATACGAGCACTTCCCGAGTGTGGCCGTCTGGGTTCATTTATGTATGATGGATATGATCAGGCGAGTGTGTGTGTGTGTGTGTGTGTGTGTGTGTGTGTGTGTGTGTGTTGTTTTTTTGGACACTTTGGCTTGCATGTTGTTTGCTAATGTTGATGTGTATGTTGGTGTGTATGTTGATGTTTATGTTGATGTGTATGTTGACGTGTATGTCGATGAGTATGTTGATGTGTATGTTGGTGTGTATGTTGGTGTTTATGTTGATTGTATGTTGTATGTGTATGTTGATGTGTATGTTGGTGTGTATGTTGATGTTGATGTGTATGTTGACGTGTATGTCGATGAGTATGTTGATGTGTATGTTGGTGTGTATGTTGGTGTTTATGTTGATGTGTATGTTGGTGAGTATGTTGATGTTTATGTTGATGTGTATGTTGGTGTGTATGTTGGTGTGTATGTTGATGTGTATGTTGGTGTTTATTCTCGTGTATGTTGGTGTGTTCTGCTTCCTCCTTCATTCTCTTCTTCACCATCACCTCCTCATCTTCTTCTTCCCCTCTCCCTCTTCCTCTTCTTACTTCAACATCTTCCTCTCCTATCACACTTTTTCTCTCTCTCTCACCCTCTCTTTTTTTCTTGCGTCTCTCACCTCGTCGTAAACGGATGATGGAGGGTGTGGGTGTACGGATGATGGAGGGTGTGGGTGTACGGATGATGGATATGTATACGGATCAGGGAGGTGAAGGTGTTGAGATGATGGAGGTGTAGGTGTACGGATGATGGAGGGTGTGGGTGTACGGATGATGGAGGTGTAGGTGTACGGATGATGAAGGTCTATACGGATGAGGGAGGTGAAGGTGTACAGATAATGGAGGGTGTGGGTGTACGGATGATGGAGGTGTAGGTATATGGATAATGTATGAGTACACGGATGAGGGAGGTGTAATTATACGGATAATTGGCTCACAGGGACTAAATGAATGCCGTGTAAGGTAATGAAAACCGTATGTTAATTTGTATAAGTTATTTCTTTCACCACCAAATTTACTGTCTGTCTCGCTTATTGGCCCACATTACCATTCTCATAAATATTATTCATTTCGAGCTAAAAAAACAACAATTTCTTCATTATTTCTCGATACAGATTTTATTCATTTTAAGTGTATGAATCCTTCTTTCTTTTGTTTGTATTTTATTATTTATTTGCTTATACTTTTGCTTCGTTTTATTGATAGAGGGGAGGGTTGTTGTTGGTTAGTTAGTTATAAAGTGGAATGGGTTGAGAGGCGTTGATTCACGAGAGAGAGAGAGAGAGAGAGAGAGAGAGAGAGAGAGAGAGAGATTAAGTGGATAAAATGAATAGAAAAATGTAAGACACATTCATTCACTCTCACGGTTTGTTACGGTTCAACAGTGGGCGTTAATGGCAGGTGTTAAGCATAATTGAATCACAGGTGTATGTCGTGTTAACTTAATAGGTCCCAACACCTTTTTAAGACCGAAAATTTAACAAGGTAAATTCTCAAACGTGCCTAAAAATCTGTATAAAAATTAAATCATTGGAAAAAAAATCTCAAACGTGCCTAAAAAATCATCGAAAACTCAATCATTGTAAAAATCATAAAAAAAACAAGAAAAAACAATCCTAAAAAAATAAATATTGTAAAAAAAATTTCAAACGTGCTTAAAAATTTGAAAAATAAACAAAATCACTGTAAAAATACTCACAAAAACTAAATCATTGTAAAAAAAAATCCCTACTGTACAATAACCTTCATCAGACATAATCAATCACCCACCAACACTCGGCATTAAACCAAAATTTTCTCAAACTAAACCTTAATTGATATCCTGTGACAAATTTTTTCACCAGACAAATAACCCACCAAGTTGGATTACGGGGGAGAAGAAAAATAACCTGTAATTTCCATCGTTTTTTGTTACACCTTCAAGGATAATCAAGTCTCGTGATTTTAACCTGAGAATGTAGACGGTAATTTAGTCTAACCATGATCTCTAGTGGAAAAAAAGTGGAAAAAAAGTAGGAAAAAAGTGTACACCCGTTAAGGTATGTGGTAAAAACTTGTGGCCTCCCTGATATTTATTCTCATTAGGTGAACAGGGCGAGGGACTAACTGTGTGTCACGTACTGAAGTATTGATTTTCGGATGTGTGGTGTCGGGTCGTGTCGGGTCGTGTAGTGTCATGTACTGTTGCTGTGGTAGTGTTTGTTTACTTATATACACTCATATACACACAAACACATGTACTAAAACACTCACATACAGACACAGACACATACATGAACGCACGCACACACACATAGGCAAAACAAACACACACAAGCACAAAATATTCGCGTGTGCATATCTAACCCCCCCCCCAACACACACACACACACACACTCACACACACACACACACACATAACTGACTGTTATTGTAACTGCAAAATGTGAAAAAAAGAAAATATCACTACTTATTCGTATTATATATGAGAAAGAGAATTCAAGACCCGCAAAAAAGTAATAAATATTTCTACTGATATATGATGAACTATATAACCCGTTAAATTGATATATCTTCTTCAGTATAAGTTTCCCAGCTACATGATTTTTAACTGTTATATGAGGTCAGAGTTTT
Organism: Homarus americanus; assembly: GCF_018991925.1. Classification (NCBI taxonomy): domain Eukaryota; kingdom Metazoa; phylum Arthropoda; class Malacostraca; order Decapoda; family Nephropidae; genus Homarus; species Homarus americanus. Next base: position 537,302 of record NW_024725463.1, on the reverse strand, counting down.
TTATATGGTCTTGACATTTGGTATATTATTATTATTTTGTAGTTTTTTAGTTTTTCTTCCATTTAATGATTGTTTATTGTGTATTAACCCTTTGACGATGGTTATTTAACCCTTTGACGACGATGATTTAACCCTTTAACGACGATGATCTAACCCTTTGATGACGATGATTTAACCCTTTGACGACGATGATTTAACCCTTTAACGACGATGATCCAACCCTTTGATGACGATGATTTAACCTTTCAGGACTCAAAGGGTGAAAAAGGATTCTGTATATGAAGGGGTTAAGTCATCGTACTCATTGGCCTAAGTCATTGTACTGAAGGGATTAAATCATCATACTCAAGGGATTAAGTCATCATACTCAAGGGGTTAAGTCATCATACTCAAGGGATTAAATCATCATACTCAAGGGGTTAAGTCATCATACTCAAGGGGTTAAGTCATCATACTCAAGGGGTTAAGTCATCATACTCAAGGGATTAAATCATCATACTCAAGGGATTAAGTCATCATACTCAAGGGGTTAAGTCATCATACTCAAGGGGGCTACAGGAAACAAACCACAACTCATATATAACTCATAAGTGGTCATGGTGAATCCTTAATGAATATATTCGAGAAAGTGAAATATCTTTTATCGTTTCCAAAATCAACAATCACACTCCTCGTCCTTCCGTCCCTCCCTTCCCCCTTCCCTCCCTCCTTCCTACCCCTTCCCATCCACTCCCCCTCTCCCCTCTTCCCTCCCAAGCCAAAAGTTCCTCACGTGGAAGAGTAACCCAGCGTGCGGAACAGATCTGAGGTAAACATTATCATCAGAGGAGAATAATAAGCAGCTCGTGAAACCCAAGTGAGAATTCTGTACCGCAAAACGACTACCTTAAGTGTACCATAACCCAAATTGCACCGTATTTTACAGGTTCCATTAATACTGCATTCTTTAACAGCACTACCAACACGGACACTTATATAGTTACTTAAGTTATAAAGGTGTAGAGAAAAAAGTATTGTTATAAACCTCAGTATATGCTAAATGATTGAACGTGGTGAAGATAGCTTAATTTGATTTAGGAGGAATATAGAGGTCATACGCATCGTGGAAGCACAAATTGATGGATATTTTAGGAATAAACTCGTGGTTATTTTGGTATTATATGATTAGTTGATATCTTGGGCTATTAAGTTGTGGGTGATATAACACAAGATGGTGGTTGTTATCATAGGGAGTCAACCCAAATGAAAGCTCGTCTCAGTTACGTTGTCAGATATTATAAAAAATAACCAATTAATCCACATAAGTTAACTTTCCCATTAAAAACCCCATTAAGACACTCATTAAAACTACCAACCCATTAGGACTGAGCCTAATACTTAATAGTTTACATATACAATAGATCAGAGTATATTTTACCAAACAACACAAACAGAGTACAGTATTCTCTTCTCTAAGTCATCAATAAGGGGATAAAAAATAGCATTCCGGGCAGTTGTGAGCGTGAGGAATGTGTGACACCCCGAGGGCCTGATGGTAGAGAGGCACTGAGTATGATGCCTTATAAACTATGCCTCCGTGGCACAATTGGTTAGCGCGTTCGGCTGTTAACCGAAAGGTTGGTGGTTCGAGCCCACCCGGGGGCGAATGCTTTTATGGCGACCTGTGGTGTTAATGGTCAGCATGCTAGACTCTCAAGCGAGCGGACCCATATTCGATCCCTGGGCAGGGCGGAACAGTGGGTAAGTTTCTTTACGCCATTCATAAGGGGATAAAAAATAGCATTCCGGGCAGTTGTGTGAGGAATGTGTGACACCCCGAGGGCCTGATGGTAGAGAGGCACTGAGATGATGCCTTATAAACTATGCCTCCGTGGCACAATTGGTTAGCGCGTTCGGCTGTTAACCGAAAGGTTGGTGGTTCGAGCCCACCCGGGGGCGAATGCTTTTATGGCGACCTGTGGTGTTAATGGTCAGCATGCTAGACTCTCAAGCGAGCGGACCCATATTCGATCCCTGGGCAGGGCGGAACAGTGGGTAAGTTTCTTTACGCCATTCACCTCTGTCTACCCAGCAGTGACCTGTTCTGTTCCATTGTAACTAATAGGAATGGGGCCCAGTTTTGATGGGCCCCAGTGTTCACGGACTCCAGTCTTGACGGACCCCAGTCATGACGGACCCCAGTCATGACGGACCCCAGTATGACGGACCCCAGTGACGGACTCCAGTTGACGGACCCCAGTCATGACGGACCCCAGTCATGACGGACCCCAGTATTGACGGACTCCAGTCTTGACGGACCCCAGTCATGACGGACCCCAGTCATGACGGACCCCAGTCATGACGGACCCCAGTCATGACGGACCCCAGTCATGACGGACCCCAGTTTTGACATAGCCCAGTACAGTCTTGACGGACACTAGTCTAGACAAGCCTCAGTCTAGACACTAATTATAATCTCCCCCAAACCTAATAGGTCTCAATCTTATCACGCAGGTTAGGTTAGGTTAGGTTAGGTTAGGTTAGGTTAGGTTAGGTTAGGTTAGTTTAGTTTAGTTTAGTTTAGGTTAGGTTAGGTTAGGTTAGGTCAGGTCAGGTTAGGTTAGGTTAGGTTAGGTTATGTTAGGTTAGGTTAGGTTAGGTTAGGTTAGGTTAGGTTAGGTTAGGTTAGGTTAGGTTAGGTTAGGTCAGGTCAGGGGCTAAATAGGACTAAATCCCCTTAGACCTTCGATTCTGTAACCCACCAAAAGATGTCCGGCGTCACGCAACAAAAACAAAACTTATGGAAAAAAATGAATTGAAAAAAAAGAGACAATTGGATAACATGAAAGAGAATGGCATCAAGTAAAGACATGACACACACATTGACAACCTAACCTAACCTAACCTCGAACTCAACCGAAGACCTCGTGAAGTTAAAGGAAGGATGGAAGGAAGGGAGGGAAGGAAGGAAGGAAGGAAGGAAGGAAGGAAGGAAGGAAGGAAGGAAGGACACACCCACATAGATACAAACATACATATTTACAGACACACACACACACACACACACACACACACACACACACACACACACATCACATATGCACCTCAAAGGCTCACAGCACATCCATTATAGTGGCCGCTGTTTGCAGAAGAATGTTACAGATTACAGGTCTCCGCGCTGGACCGCCTGTCGCTGTAACAACCTGTGAACGTCATCTGACTGATCGGTTTCATCTGTTATTCCCTTTGGTAGAATGACTGACCCGCTAGCACCTCTTTACCTGAGTGTTGTGTGAGGAGAACTTTTATGGTCTGTCTGTCTGTCTGTCTGTGGTTAGTCGTGTCTGTCTGTCTGTCTGTCTGTGTCTGTCTGTCTGTCTAGTGGTTAATCCTGTCTATCTGTCTAGTGGTTAATCCTCATCTGTTCAGTGGTTAATCCTGTGTCTAGTGGTTCATCCTGTCTGTCTGTCTGTCTGTGGTTAGTCGGCTGTCTGTCTGTCTGTCTGTCTGTGTCTGTCTGTCTGTCTAGTGGTTAACTGTCTATCTGTCTAGTGGTTAATCCTGTCTATCTGTCTAGTGGTTCATCCTGTCTGTCTGTCTGTCTGTGGTTAGTCGTGTCTGTCTGTCTGTCTGTCTGTCTGTCTGTGTCTGTCTGTCTGTCTAGTGGTTAATCCTGTCTATCTGTCTAGTGGTTAATCCTGTCTATCTGTCTACTGGTTCATCCTGTCTGTCTGTCTGTCTGTCTCTACCACTATCCCCACCTCCACTACCACCACCACAACTACCACTATCACTACCACCGCCACAACATGGCCCAGTGTCAGGTGGCAAATCCAGCAGCTGGGAGGTCGTGTGTCAAGGGTGTAGGTGAGGAGGGGGGGTAAGGAGGAGGGAGGGGTAGGGGGTGAGGGGGTGAGGGTGAGGGAGGGAGGGGGTGAGGGAGACCAATAACCAAGCCATATGTCGCCACCAGACCCTCCCTCCCTGCCTCCCTCCCTCCCTTCCCTCCCTCCCTTCCCTCCTGCTCCCATCCTACCTCCCTCCCTCCCCTTCTCTTCCCTCTATCCACCCCCCCTACCCTTCCTTCAACAATATGTCACTATGTCAAATAATGTGTCAATAACTCTATTACATATTAAAATACATTTCTTTTCTCTATATGTATGATGACCTATAAGCTATTAAATTCATTGTACATGAATCTAACCTAACCTAACCTAACCTAACCTAAGAAAAAACAAGTTAAAAAATCATTTATATTCTACAAAAGCTTATAATTTTATACTTTACTATAATAATAAAAAAAAGCAAAACAGACTCTCTCTCTCTCTCTCTCTCTCTCTCTCTCACACCATCAGACTATCTTCACCAGCCTCTCATCACGAACCACTGATTATTAATTAGCCCTTATTAACCTTACGTACCTGGATATTAAACAGGTATTCCCACGAGACCACTATCATTAACAGGTAAATTCCTTCGACATTATATTCGCTCATAAGTGAATCTCCAATCAAGTGAATCTCCAATCATCGGTTCACTTTCACTGAGGTTAAGGCAGCATCATTAGCTTCATTTACTTCATCTACAGTAAATTAGTGGCTTCACTTTGCCTCATTCACATCAATGTAAATTTTAATTATCTGTTATCAGTTCGTCGACTTTATTCTTTCTTTATTAAATCTTTTATACGTGTGCGTGTGTGTGGTGTGTGTGCGTGTGTGTGTGTGTGTGTGTGTGTGTGTGGTGTGGTGTGCGTGTGTGTGTGTGTGTGTGGTGTAGGTGTGAGATTGGATGTGGGGTCTGTCTGTCTGTCTGTCTGTCTGTCTGTCCCTCCAATACATTAAGTTAGGTTAGGTTAGGTTACGTTCGTCATTAACATATTGTACTTTCATCAATATGCCATAACAGCCATTATGCAAACCACCCTACACATCCCGATCAAATTATTAGAAGAAAAAATCAATTAAACCTCTCATTATTATACACAGGATCCCAGGTAACGCCAGGTACATTCTCCTGCTTCAGTACATACATAGAACATATCAATATATCATAGTGGAGAAGCATATCATAAGGGTATGCTCAGGTATAATGTAATATATTCACCACCATTGACTGGTAACAATCGCGTGGTTCGTTTTAATTACATAATTGTCTGCCTAATAAGAGGTCTAATTGGTCTGGGCATTGTAATAACAGTAGCCGGAGCTATATACTTGAAGATGATGCCCTGAAGGTACCCCACATGTTTCACTGGGTAGCTCATGCCTCATTAGATAACTCACTGTCTGTTAGTGAGCTTTATACCTCGCTAAAAAAAGCTAAGAATTTGTTTTACTGGATAGCTTATATTTTAGTTAAGCTAGTTTATGCCTCACGATTTAGCTTACAGATAATTTATGCCTTTTGAGATTTTTATATACCTTTTATGCCTCGAAGTATTGGCCATAATGCCTAGACAGGTTAGTAACAATGCCTCTAACTGTTAATGAGGGAACAATACCTCTGATGACTACAAGAACGATTTTGTTGTCATGTTACCAACCACATCAAAAGTCTTCTGCAACACATCACTAAGTTGCATGTTGCACAGGTAATTATCATATTTCTGGTATGATTTGTTGCACGTATGCCATCTTGTACAACACGTAATATAACCCTCATATATTCGGTTGTAATTTTATGTAACATTCCATCTTAATGACCTAACGTGTCTTTAAAAATTCTCCCTAAACTTTTTGATATTTAAGTCAGTATATGTAACTCATTTATCAGTTTACCTCAGAATATATTATATATTAACACATGGTATATATTTTAGTCTATAATGATACTATAATGTTGTGGATTGATTTTCATGTTTTCGTGTTTCTTCCCTAATACTTTCCCTCTTTTTGCGTCTCTTCCTTTCCTTTCCTTTTTGTTCTCTCCCTTTTTTCTCTCTCTCTCTCTCTCTCTCTCTCTCTCTCTCCCCACACTATCTTTTCCATTTTCGTTTCTCGTTACTATATTTCTCTCCTCTTCCTTCCGTTCCCCTTCATATTCTCTTATCTCGTTTCCTTTCCTCTTCCCTTCTTGCCTTCCCTTCTGTTTTTTCGATCCTTATCCTCCTCCCCTTCTCTTTAATTCTATTCTTACTCCTCCTCTCAACCCTCTTCCCACTTCTGTCTTCGCTTCTTCCTCCATTCCCCTCTTCTATTTTCACCCTCTCCTCTTTTCTATCTTCTCTTCCCCCTTTCCTTCCCTCCCCTCTCTTCACTTCCCCTTTTTCCTTTTTTTACCCTCCCCCGTCTCTCCTTCTTCCTCTCTTCCCTTTTCCAATTTCCCCTCTCCTCTCTCCCCTCCCCTCTTGGACTTCCCCTCCCCGGCACCGTTAACACGTGGGCTGTTAAGTTAATGTGAGGCAGGATAGTGTTGGTTGCATGTAGGAATGGAGGAATTAGTTTGCATGCACAGAGGGAGGGGACGAGCCAGCAAGCAGGAAAGTTGTGGGGTGTTTCAAGCAGTCAGAGGAGAGGGGGAGTTTGCTTGCATGCATGGAAGGGAAGAGTCCATGCAATCTGGGGGTGAGAGGGGGAGATTGTAAGCAGCTTGGGGAGAGGGGAGAGGGAGAGTTTTGGTGCATGCAGTGAGGAGGGAGGGGAGAATGCACACAGTTTATGGGAGGGGAGAAAGTGAATGCAGGTCTGGTAGGGGTTGGTGAATGCAGTGAGGAAAGAGGGAGGGAAAGGGGTATACAGTCTAGAGAGAGGGTAGAAGTGCCTGCAATCTGGAGAAGGGGGCGAGGAGGGGAGGGGAGAGCAAGCAGAGTGGGGAGAGGGGAGAGAGGGAAAGCATACAGTTAGTACATGCACAAGAAGACAAGAGAAGGGGTGACATGACGCATTCAGCAAGTGAGGATGGAAGAGGGAAGGAGGGGTGGAAGAGGGAGGGGAGGGGTGGGGAGAGAAGGGGAGGGTGGGAAGAGGGAGGAGGGGTGGAAGAGGAGGGGGTAAGGAGAGGAGGGAGAAGGGAAGAGGGGGGAGGTGGAAGAGGGAAGGGGATGGAAGGGGAGGGAAATGAGGGGTATTCATATGCAGTGTGTGTGGGAGGGAGGACGATTCATGCTGAGACCGGCCTGCAGGCAGAGTGTAGGAGGGGGGGGGAGAGGTGGGCATTATTCTTCAGGTAATAAAAATATTGTGGAGGGAAGATTGCAGTCAGTGAGAGGGAAAGGGTGGGAAGGAGGTGCTAGGGGGGTGGAGGGAGGTGCTTTGGAGGTAGGGGGAGGAAGCAGTAGGGAGGGGTAAGGGGGAGGTGCTAGAGGGGGGTGGAGGGAGGTGCTTGGAGGTAGAGGGTGGAGGAGGTGCTTGGAGGTAGAGGGAGGTGTTGGGGAGGGGTAAAGAGGGGGAGGTGCTAGAGGGGTGGAGGAGGGTGCTTGGAGGTAGAGGGGAGGTGCTAGTAGGGAGGGGATAAAGAGGGGAGGTGCTAGAGGGGAGGGGTGGAGGGGAGGTGCTTGGTGGTAGAGGGGAGGTGCTAGTAGGGAGGGGTAAAGAGAGGAGGTGCTAGGATGGAGGGGTAGAGAGGGGAGGTGCTAGGAGAGAGGGGGTGATGAGTATTGTGTGTCATATAAACTAGTAAGGCAGCCCGCAAACATAGACAAAGGGAGTTACCATTACAAGTAGGGCGTTAAAGGTTGGTAACACAGGCAACAGGCAGTAAAGGCCGGTGTGAGGTAAATATCTGTCTTGAGAGTAATTAGCGAGTCTTCGGGGTCCTGACGGCTGAGGTACGTTTGCGTGTGCGTGTGCGTTTGCGTGTGTGCGTGTGAGTGTGTGTGTGTGTGTGTGTGTGTGTATGTGCCTTCTACACAAAGGATTTCACTAACCCCAAAAACACACTGACATACACCACATAATCTGAAACTCCATCTACAGAAGCCGTACTAACTGGTGACCAAACGGCGTTCTGTTCACATCTGTAATATGTGGAACCTTTCATCTCGAGTCTGTCTCTCTGTTGGTCTTAAACTACGACGTGGGGAGGTGGTGTACAGTATGTTTATGTTCCATTATTGAAAGGATCATGTTGACGCCACACATTACTAGGTTCTTACAGCTGACAGACGACCAATCACACGGACAGACACCCCAGAGGTAACCTTATACCCGTAGTGTGTGTGTGTGTGTGATAGTGACAAATATCCACGACCATGATTGTGTTTAGATGTGTCTTGCGTGTATACATTAGGTAGGTTTTAAGGCGTCTGTTTGTGCTCGTGCATGCAGGAGAACTTTTATAGTGCGTGTACCGTGTTCCGTGTCTCTGGAACTGTGATGATTGCAAGGGGAGTCAGTTTTACTGATATTTAGCCTTAGTCACTGAACTATCTTAGCAAAGGCAGCGAACACCGGGCTGAGAACGACGTGACTTAGGCTGTGCTGGACACATGTCAGCAACACTGTTTACTAACACGATTAAAACAAACAGAAACTCATGATGTTGTTGGAGATCTTCCCTTGTGGCCCACAATGTGTACCTCACCATAACCTGACTCACGTATAACTACCAACTAAAACCGTGAAAAGCGGAACCATTGAGGACTAGGAACGAGAGAACCTTTGAGTATATTTACTCAAGTTCTTGTAAACGTTTGTACAGTATGTCAGACACAGGAGGCCAACTTATACCTCAGCGGTGTGTCTCGCAGTGATCAAAGCTGCCCAGCGCCCAGCTCACCCAGGACCTGTACGAGATATCCAGCAAGGTAAATACACTTTAATGGCCAGATGCAAAACTCCTTTTACCTTGAAGGTGAGGTGCAGTGTAGATCACAGAGCCGTAGATACGAGGTTCCCCTGGCTGCCTGACCCCTCCTGCCCTCCCCCCTCCTTCTTCCTCCTCCATTACACACAAAATAAAAGGGAAAAAAGTGAAAAGACAGGAAAAAAATAATTACAATGCTCTACACATCACGTTGACATCAGCTTCCTTCACCATGACTCCAAATGATAATAATCAACGCATAAGGTACACACGCTTTTGTTAACTGCCGAATTTTGGACCCCCCCTCCTCTTACCCCTCCTCCTCCTCCTTCTCTCCCAACCTAATCTATTTTTGTCTACGTATCTATAAATTCGTAAAGTTTTGTGAGCAAGTTTCAGACAAAAGAGGAAACATTATTATTATTAGGAAAAAAAACATTATTCAAATTGCACCATTAAAGACTGATTCTTCCTGAAAAAAGTCTTACCCCTTCTCACCTCTTCCTTCTTCTACCTCCTCCTTCCACCACCTCATTTCTCCTCCAGCAATCATCACTCCTTAACTCTTCCTCACGTAGCTACAGTGACTCAGGAAAACAGTCCCTTCAGTCAGTCTGTCAGTCACAGTAACACATCACCACAAATCACAACCACTTTACAATACATTGTTATTTTCACTATAGCAACAACGCCACCACAGGCAAAAATAAGACAGACTGGCGAAGCTTCTAACAACACATACTGTACCACGCCAGACACTTCCGGTTGCTCGTATAGGCGCTGTTTTTATGGTCAGGTAACACACATTTATGGTAACACTGTTGAGGTTTCGGTGTCCCTATATATGATGAACTTGTGAGGGTTCATCGATTAATCTTTAAGGCAATACTTTATATGGTATGAGACCTTTAGTGTACCTGTGTGTGTGTGCGTGTGTGTGTGTGTGTGTGTGTGCGTGTGTGTGTGTGTGTGTGTGTGTACTTATGTGTTTGTATGAGTGACTGTTTCTCTGTTTGCGTGTGCATTTATTTATATGTTTGTGTGTATGAGTATATGTATAATGCATCTGTGTGTACATCGGTGGTTTTGTGATATGCATACACCCACCCACCCACCCACACCCACACACCCACACCCACACACACCCACCTCCACACACCCCCACACCCACCTCACTATTACACGTTAAAATTCTACAAAAAATTCAGAATACTAATGATATGGAATATTGCCCGAAATATCAACACAAAATTTCACTCGAATCCTACACGTTTATTTGACTTATTTAAATTCTACTGAGAGAGAGAGAGAGAGAGAGAGAGAGAGAGAGAGAGAGAGAGAGAGGAGGGCATTAACTCAAGCATATAACTTTGTAACCATGGCATCTCTTATAAACAGGGACTGATCTGGCATTAAAATAATCACCGCGACTCTTCCCCACATCCTGGAGGTTTCACACAAAGATGTTATATAGGAAACCGTATAAATTTAGCCTATAAAGGGTAGCATGGCTGAATAGATTGTGTAACTAACCTACATCACAGGAATAATCTTAGTTTACGTGACTAACCTAAGACTCATATTATTAACCTAACATAAAATGACTGTTTCACAACCATAAAAACAGGATATAATGACTATTAACTGCTCCAGGATCTTATAACAATGATCTTGGGCTATAGAAAACTAATAAAGGGAACTGATTCAGGGTCTTATAACTGATTTACTGCTAAAGAAACTGAATATAAGAGGATCATTATAATTGACTTGGGATTATATGAGTTAATTATAGGAAAATAGACAATTGGTTCAGTGTTCAGCCTGATACCACCCTCAGTGTCAAGACCTGAATGAATTACTCAGAATAGGCAAACTGTACTCCAAGCTGCTGGTGCTGTATGGTGAGGGAGGAGTGAGGGAGAAATGGTGAGGGAGGAGTGAGGGAGGAATGGTGAGGGAGGAGTGAGGAAGGAATGGTAGGGAAGTGAAGTAGCGATGGTAGGGGGTAATGAAGGGATGGTGGGAAGGGTGAGTGAGGGATTATGGGGAAGAGGAGAGGGGTGAAGAAAGGATGGTGGATGGGGGTTGAGTGTTGAGGAAGGGGACGAGGAGGGAAGATAGAGAGGTAGAGGGATGGTGAGGCGAGGAGGTGGAGGGGTGAGGGAGGGAAGACAGAGGGTTGGTGGGGAAAGGAGGAGGAGGAGGAGCTACAGGGTAAATGAGCCAACAGCCGTACAGACAAGCGGGGAACCTCACGCCGGGAGTGTCAGGTGGTTGGGTCACGCACAACACGAGATAAAACATTTAACTTTTGTTTATTTGTTGATCTTAGGCAGACACGACCTGGGCTGTACCATGATCTTTATTGACGTATTTTATCATAATGTTCGAGTCATTGTCAGGCGATGATAATAATAATAACGATAATAACAACAAAAACAACAGCAAGAAACATAATAACAATGACAACAATAACATAACAATTTAGTTAAAAAGGCAAAGATTTAAATTTTATGGGAAGTGAAAATGAATCATGAAGAAATAAAGATTTAAAGAAGAGGAGGAGGAGAAGAGGAAGAAAGGAGGGAAGGAGGAGAGCAAGAAGAGAAGAGGAGAGGAGGACAAGCGAGAGAGAAAAATAGACGAAGACAAAAAAAAGTAAAAAAGTAGAAAAATTGAGACGAAAAACATGACATATGAGAATGAGACTCAAAGTGTAACAGATTATACACACAGTGAGTGACGGTAACAGCACGGTGAGTGTTCAGAGTGAGTTACAAGCCCAGGGAATAAACAGTCACTCACAATTCAATAACAAGGGATAGTAACAAGTCACTCACTGTTCAAGGTATGTATAGAGTACCAAGTCACTCACTGTTCAAGGTATGTATAGAGTACCAAGTCACTCACTGTTCAAGGTATGTATAGAGTACCAAGTCACTCACTGTTCAAGGTATGTATAGAGTACCAAGTCACTCACTCACTCGCAGGTCATAAGGAGTGCCACAAGGAAAAGCAGGTCACTCAATATTGCTGGTGGACCCTGAATGTCCTACAAAGCTATTTTATAAATAATGACATTACCAGGAAGAGATGGCTGAGGGACACACACACACACACACACACACACACACACACACACACACACACACACACACACACACACACACACACACACACACACACACACACACACACACACACACACACACACACGTTTGGGTACACGAGGTAAGGCTGTAAAGCATTGTCCTAATTACACTGTTGTTATTATTTTTATTAGTTATTGATGTTGTTGCTAATCTTTATTATTATTATTATTATTATTATTATTATTATTATTACTTACAATAACTCTGGTTTGCTGTGGATAACTTTCAGATCATTTTTGATAATTAGACAACAATTTTAACGGTAAAGAGAAGGGCATAAGACTGTTTCTTGTTTACATGACTGGCATATTAGAGAGAGAGAGAGAGAGAGAGAGAGAGAGAGAGAGAGACTTTTCCGCAACATACATCAAAACACACACACACACACACACACACATAGGGACATGATACGTCAAAAAATCGTCCCATTAGATTAAAAACTCAGACCCACGTGTCATTATAAACTAGTTCCACCAGTCATGAATGTCACCTGGCAGACTGAGACTCAAACTCAGACCCACGTGTCATTATAAACTAGTTCCACCAGTCATGAATGTCACCTGGCAGACTGAGACTCAAACTCAGACCCACGTGTCATTATAAACTAGTTCCACCACTCATGAATGTCACCTGGCAGACTGAGACTCAAACTCAGACCCACGTGTCATTATAAACTAGTTCCACCAGTCATGAATGTCACCTGGCAGACTGAGATCGGAGACTCAACTCAGACCCACGTGTCATTATGTAATTCCACCAGTCATGAATGTCACCTGGCAGACTGAGACTAAATCTCAGACCCACGTGTCATTATAAACTAGTTCCACCAGTCATGAATGTCACCTGGCAGACTGAGACTCAAACTCAGACCCACGTGTCATTATAAACTAGTTCCACCAGTCATGAATGTCACCTGGCAGACTGAGACTAACTCAGACCCACGTGTCATTATAAACTAGTTCCACCAGTCATGAATGTCACCTGGCAGATCGAGACTCAAACTCAGACCCACGTGTCATTATAAAACTAGTTCCACCAGTCATGAATGTCACCTGGCAGATTGAGACTCAAACTCAGACCCACGTAAACAGAGTAAAATCAGTTCCACCAGTCATGAATGTCACCTGGCAGACTGAGACTCAAACTCAGACCCACGTGTCATTATAAACTAGTTCCACCAGTCATGAATGTCACCTGGCAGACTGAGACTCAAACTCAGACCCACGTGTCATTATAAACTAGTTCCACCAGTCATGAATGTCACCTGGCAGACTGAGACTCACATAAGCTGCTTAGTTTTGTCCCCTATGTACCACGGGGCTTCACGAGGCTAAATAATACAGAGTTCAGGGCCGTGGGTACAGATTGGACGACACCTATAATGCATAGTTTAATGATCACCTTATACCACCACACACACTTACAGTTACACACACTTACTTACACACAGAAACAAACAATTCTTTAAACACACACACACACACACACACACACACACACACACACACACACACACACACACACACACATGATACACACACACACACACACACACACCTCCCCACACACAACACACTTCTGGCCTATTAGGGCAGCAGTTGATCCCAGAGAGGTTGGGCTTAGGTTGAAGCAGGTTAGGTTAGGTTGGGGTTAGGTTAGAAGCAGGCTAGTTAGGTTATACGACAACCCTTTCCGAATGATGGTTGGGTGTTGACCCTATGACTGTTAGAGGAGGAGGAAGAGAAAGAAGAGGAGAAGGGGAAGAAGAGGAGGAAGAGAAGGTAAAAGTTAATAGGAGTGTGGGCAGAGGGGGGGGGGGTGAATATTGAGGGTCCCTTGGAGGAGAATGAAAACAATGAGAGTAACGGAGAGGTGATTTGAGGAACTATATGAGTGGTACTATTTGGGAGGTGGAAGTGTTTTAAAGTGGGGTGGATGCGTCAGAATGGAGTGGGGTGGATGTTAAGGAAAGTGAGCATTGTTGTTAAGAGAAGCGGTGTGGATGGCAAAAGGAGGGAGGGGGGTGTGGATGCAAGGGTCAGACAAGGGGGCAGAGGCTGTAGTCAGGGTGAGGCTGTACGTGACCCGGAGTTATCTACTTTTTTTGTCCTCTGTTACCTCGTTGTTTTTGCCCCGCCGTATCTTTGGTCCTTATATCTCTCTCATTTCTTCTCTATTTCTACCATGTTTCCTCTACTTTCATCATCATCATTATCAGCATCACTATTATCGTGTTCATCACTCTCATTATCGCTATCATCATCATCACTACTATCATCATCATCATCATCATCATCATCACTATCATCATCATCAAACCCAGGATTTTCATACCTTTACCATCACCATCATCGTCATCATAGAAAGATAATAATAATAACAACAACAACAACAACAACAACAACCGTATTCTCACACTAACTACTGAACTACCCTCCTCGTAATCACCCTCTCCCGACCACCAAGGGATACTCTCGTTAAATGATCATCTTACGTGCACAAATGACCATGAAAAATATTGTGTTAAATCCTAAGAAAACATAGAAGGGAAATACTTGAATAGAATGATAAGCGTTGGAATATATTTCGTATCTCTTGGCTATCACTGCCTTGGATTCGACCATATTTCTGGGATATTTTTGAAGTGTTTAACCTTTCCTTCATGAGTCAGATCAATGATAGCTTATTTCACTTCAAGATTAATCACTATATTGTTATTTTGGGGAGATTGGGTTAGGTTAGGTTTATCCTTATTCAACTCAAGTAGAGTTATACACAAACACAAAGTACTACCATCACGCGGGGAAATATACTCTCTGCGTTTTGTCCCTAAATCTGAATGTTTACTTATATTTCCAAGTAGACTGATACCGTATAGGGAAAAACACGAGAATAATAGGGATTTTTTTTTTGACGCAGACGAACTTGGAGTAATGGTAGTGAGTGAGTCAGGCTGGTGAGTTAAGTTGGTGAGTCAGGGGGGAGATAAGGAGGAATGGAGGGGGTGAGGGGGATGAGTGAGTGGAGGAGGGGATGAGGGAGGCGTGGACGGGGATGAGGGAGGGGTAGGATGAGGAATAGGATGAGGGGTAGGATGAGGGGTAGAGAGGGAGGGAGGGGGAAGATGTTGTGACAAGTGGCAGCGTTTAAATCCCTCCCGCTGACACTGCCTGCCCTGGAGGTCACCTTACATGGCCCTGCCCCCCCTCCCCCCTCTGTACACACACACACACACACACACACACACACACCAGAGCTCGTTAACACACACTAGCAAATCGGGTCCATTTCTTTCTTTCACACTCATATCCTTCCATCTACGTTTACGAGTACATCTACTTCCTGCCTGTGTGTGTGTGTGTGTGTCATCAACCAGACCGTGGGAAAGTGATATCAGTTTAGTGATAGTGGCCATCTGCAGGGGCGTGGAGGCACAGGCTACACGTGGTGGTTATCGAGGTGAGGGAGATAAGATAACGTAAACAAAGTGGCCGACAAACTCTTTCGTTTTGGATATTTCAAGTGTGGGAGGTGAACTTAACTTTATATTAGGTCAACTTTATTATTATCATCATTATTATTGTTGTTTTTTTCATTATTATTATCATTGCGAGGTTCCTTAGGGCCATTCTAGGAGCTTTAATACTATGTAAACAAACACAGAATTGCCACATATCACAAACGTACGCCAGACTCTGTACCAGGTAGAAGTGGAAGCGACTGGATATTGTATGTGTGACCCCACCAAACACAGCAAAATGTCAGTGCAAGAAGAGTAAAAAAACAAACTGTGAAGATATATATGTTAATACTGATATTTTTAAAGTTATTTTTAACCTTACTCTTTAATATATTTTGAAGTGAATAAATTAGTTCCTTGTATTCGGGTGTTAGTGTTATAATTTAGGACCAATTATTGTATCAAGTTTTCTCCTTAAGTTTATATAATTATCGTATTAAATCAGTGGTTTGTTTGTGTACTGTCAGGCATTAGTAACTTGACGTGCAGTAGCTTCCCGCCAACAGCTTAATAGCAAATGAAGATAAGATAACGTTTAATTACTTTAGACGTTTAACTTATACATTGTAAAATATAATTAACTTCTTACCGATTATATTAACACAAATAGATATGGATAGTTATTGACGTGACCGAGCCTTAAGAATCTGTCGTCCTCAAAGTTTTAATCCATCGTCTTTAAAGGGTTAAAGCATCGTCCTAAAGGGTTAAACCATCATCCTTAAAGGGTTAAACCATCGTCTTCAAATGTTTAAACCGTCATCTCAAAGGGTTAAACGATCATCCTTAAAGGGTTAAACCATCGTCTTCAAAGGGTTAAACCATCATCCTTAAAGGGTTAAACCATCGTCCTCAAATGTTTAAGCCATCGACCTCAAAGGGTTAAGAATATTTATAAATTTACAAATATTTATAGTTTACTAATAAATTATTGAAGTTTATCTCTGTAAATATTATAGCAGAAAAACTTATCACCCTGTAGTGTAGTGCGACATGTGTTGCAGATCACCAGGTCAAATATCAAGGTTGGGTCACCAGTAAATCACAAATGGGTGTTGGGTAAGTTCCTTCCTCGTCGTGAGTTGTCTAGCTTGGAGGTGTGTTCCTAAATAGGTGTTGTTGTGAGTGTTTCTTGATTCTGATCTGTGTTTCGTGGAGGTGTTGTCTGACTGGGAGGGGGGGTAAAGTACTTCAACTGATGTGTGTGTGTGTGTGTGTGTGTGTGTGTGTGTGTGTGTGTGTGGTGAAAACAAGAGGTAAATTTATTTCAGTTTTGTAATTTTTTGTTTTTTTACTTAATGTCGTGACGTGTTGTGATTGATTTTCAGTAATCAACGATGTCACTTTTATTTTAGGTGTTCCTGACTTTGGCTAGTGATATGTGCTGTCGTAAATGATGAATTGTGGTCATGTATATTACCATAATAATAATAATAATAATAATAATAATAATAATAATAATAATAATAATAATAATAATATACAAGAAAGTAAGAACAATATAAAAAACTATGATAAATTAGGTAATGATCTTTAGTACTGTACAAATATAAGAACATAATATAACATTACCTAAACGTACATGACACACACACACACACACCTTCTAGTCTTCACACACATAACGCACTCATAAAACTCTATCATGGTCCTGTTGTCAAAATTAAATGATTACAGTAAAAAAAATAATCCAAAGAAGAAAGTGTTATAAAATTTAAGTCACACGACCAAGATCAGTCAATTCAAGTTCTGAAATTCAACTCCCCGGTGGCCGTGATGATACTTGTGAACAAAGGAAACGGAGAAATAATAAACACACCGAGATACAAGAAAGAGAAAGAGGGAGACGGAAAAAAATTGCAATAAGTGAAAATCGTGCATAGTGGAAAAACAACTGAGTTATTCGTTGATATTTCATGTATAACTTTTATGATAGATAGGAACTGACAAAACAATGATAAAGGTTGTGAACAGTTTATAAAATGTATTTGATAATATAAGTGTAGATAGACTGAGGGAAATGTTGCTGATAAACTGTAGATATTATAAACATGAAAATAAAGAATGTTAAAGAAACACCCCGGACGGATAGAGGGACAGGACCTACCTGCGGGTGAACGAGGTACAAGACCCACCTACAGGTATATTGACGCGGAAGACCTACGACCTACCTACAGGAGTTCACTTTCCCAACGCCTATTACACCTCCTGCTGAACCTTACCACATTCATTTCTCCATATTTAATCGAATGCACGATCTCTGATCAGCTGTGAAATTGTGTTTGGCGCGGCAGTACACTCTGAGCCCGGCTGTCGAAGGTTTAAAGCTGGATGGGATCGTGCCGATGCATCTCTCATCTCACGATGGCTTGATGTAGGAAGGTGTACCACAATGGTTTTACGGATTAAATATGGAAATCAGGGAATAGAGAGAAGCCCTGGCATATTATCTCACCGGGTAGGGAGGAGAGGTACGCGAGGTTGATGGCTCATTGGGAACAGTGAGTGCGTATGTGTTTGAGGTTGAGCGTCGATAAGATAAAAATAGAATGATCTTCAGTCTTGTATTGATTATGAATATAGCATGGCTGACGTCGTTCATCCCGTGCGTGTCTCGTTGGCAAGGGGACGCATAGAAGCCACAGTTGATGGCTCCCTAAAACAAATGGAAAGTAGAGCGTGTGTGTGTGTGTGTGTAGTGTACTGTCGATAAGAAAATATAGATCAATCTCCCTGGTACTATTGATCATAAATACCATTGGTGGACAACTTTAACCCTTTGCATCTCTTGATGAGAAGGAAAGGCAGGGATATAGATGATCCCTCCCCTGGATTGAGAAAAAGTGAGTGAGTGAGTGAGCGAGTGAGTGAGCGAGTGAGTGAGTGAGTAAGTGAGTGGGTGAGTGAGTGAGTGGGTGAGTGAGCGAGTGAGTGAGTGGGTGAGTGAGTGAGTGAGTGAGTGGGTGAGTGAGTGAGTAAGTGAGTGGGTGAGTGAGTGAGTGTGTAAGCTATAGCCCCAATAAGATAAAAAAGTAGATCGTTCTTCATGCTTGTATTAATTACGTATCGTCCTGGTGGTCTGTGTTCACCCTGAGAATCACCTTTGAGAATAAACAAAGAGAGAGACAAGAAGCCAAGAAGATGTTAAGGAGATGAAGATAAATAAGTGGGAGGAGACCAGAGGCAAAGATCTCCCTCTCACCTGGATCACAAATTAGCTCCCTCTCACCTGGATCACAAATTAGCTCCCTCTCACCTGGATCACAATTAGCTCCCTTTCACCTGGATCACAAATTAGCTCCCTTTCACCTGGATCACAAATAGCTCCCTCTCACCTGGATCACAAATTACCTCAATCACTAACCAGCATGAATAATTTATGATTTTTATTACCCGAGTGAACTTGACGACTGACTGACTGACTGGACTGACTGACTGACTTATGACTAATGACCGTATAATTCTTTCATCTATAAGCACTTTAGCCTCTGGGGTAATGAACACATACTCGGTAATCGTGGGGTCAAAATAATGTGACCGTGGACTTGTAAATCGACTTTGGGATTTTTTCACGTATGTTTGTTGGAGAGAATTGAGGTGTGTGAAGTGATGTATGTGCCTTGGCTTATACATACATACATACATACATAAATACATACATACATACATACATACATACATACATACATACATACATACATACATACATACATACATTCATACATACTCTCTCAATCCCACTCATTCCCACTCACTCCAGAGGTATGATGACCACATCCCACAACCTAAATTATGCTAAATTCCAGCTACATACCTTTATATATCTGTCTGTTGGTCTGTCTGTCTCTCAGTTTTTTCCACAGTTCATCAAGGCCGCGACTTTGAACCACATGTAAGTGTGGCTGTGATATATGGCCAGGATAATTTGTTTCTCTTTAGGTAAGTTTTTGTTCTGGTTTACTTTACATGGTCGAGGAAGGAAGGTCTCCGTGCTAATGTGTCTGTCTCTCTCTCTCTCTCTCTCTCTCTCTCTCTCTCTCTCTCTCTCTCTCTCTCTCTCTCTCTCTCTCTCTATCATGAGTGTGACAGTGATTTATAGTCTGTTCTGACTTACAGCCTCCAACACCCCGCCCTCCAGCCTCTTGATTTACTATACGTTCTTTACCCACTACACTACACTACACTACACTGCACTACACTACACTACACTACACTACACTACTCTACACTACACTACACTACACTACACTACACTACACTACACTACACTAAACTCTGGCTGACCTTCCGTCTGCAGATATTTAGAAATTATGTAATGTTACCCAAAAAATTCCGAAAAATTATTGGAAATTATCTACAAAATTCCGAAAAAACGCAAAATTATTGGAAATTATTTGATTTTATGGAGAAAAAACATAAAATCCCAGAAAACTAAATGTGAGAACAGGTAATGAATGACATTTCAAAACACAAACCCAGCAAAAATATTCACCTGTAACACGTATCAATAAGCCACACCATCTCTTCCGACACAAGTTACTTTAGTGTACATTAATCTCTCTCACCTACCAAACCACAGACTACTTACTCAGCTCTCAGGTATCAAGACCCTGAATAGATCACTGTCTGGAAATTGCTCCTTCCCGTCGTCTCTCACAGCACTTTGGTGAGTGTGAGTGTGTGTGTGGGGCATTAACTTTTCCCGGGGAGTGTCTGCGGGTGGTCGTGTGAGGGGAGAGGGTGGGTGGGAGGGAGGGTGTGAAGGGGAGAGAAAGAAAATGGAAGGGAGAAAGGTTGGAAGGAAGTAGGATGGGGGGGAAGGAAGGTGTGAAGGAGTGGAGGGGGGGGGAGGAGGGGAGAGGTAGGATGGGATGAGAAGGAGGGAGAGAAAGAGAGGGGGTGATGGGTGTGATGACAGACCTAAGTGTATGTATGCGTGTGGCTCTTAGTCTTTCCACGCCACACTATCACCACCATCATCACCACTATCACCACCACCAGAAGCCTCCAACAACAATTTCACACCATCATAATATTATTCCTCCAGCAGCTATTTGTCTTCTCACAACGTCTGGACTTTATTTTATTCATTAATTTACAAACAACATCACTAGCACAGGTACAAACGGATGCTAGTACAGGTAATTAAATTTTTGAATGGAATTAATACAAAGCACCTGTATAACATCCATGTATAATGCTATGTATATATATATATATATATATATATATATATATATATATATATATATATATATATATATATATATATATATATATACATTTCATACATAGAAAGAAATCCTCACTTGATATTCGTAACTACAGGTAATAATACATTTGATGGCGTGTCTGTCTGTGTTAGTGATCGTTGGTTTGTCACTTGAGGTATAGAACTGGTTTGTTATTCTCGTTATTCTCGTTATTATCGTTATTATCGTTAATGTTATTATCGTTATTATCGTTATTATCGTTATTATCGTTATCGTTATTATCGTTATTATCGTTATCGTTATTATCGTTATTATCGTTAATGTTATTATCGTTATTATTATTATCGTTATTATCATTATTATCGTTATTATTATTATTATCGTTATTATCGTTATTATCGTTATTATTATTATCGTTATTATTATTATCGTTATTATTACTACTACTTCCGTGAAATTAGTCCGTTTCTGTCACAGGTCTTCTTCAGCCACCGTTCCTCATCACATTACCAGCCAATTGATATATGTTACACCTTGACCTTTGACCTAAGTTATGGGTAATTCATCACCACTTGTAATACATTTATATAACCTGTTTACATCAATCAGCACCAGGCGGCAGCACCACCCAGACAATAAACCTCATGGTATCTTGTCATCGACGCCTTATGCCCTATCTTCCTATGATGATTTTTTATATATTATACAGCTGGGGTTATCTTTTCCCTTCCTTTATCATCACTATCATTCGTAACCCCATACTTGGGTGATTCACCTTTCATCACTTCATTTCCTTCTTCTAATAAACATGAACATTAAACTCTCTACGGGATGTTTTTTTTTGTTTTTTATATATTTTTTTACCTTATTTTCACATCTAAGGAGCGTTTATTTTTTTCATATTCTCTTTAATATAATTTGACTAAGATATTTCAATTTGTTTTTACAGTGAAATCCGACATTGTGGCTTCCTCACACTACACAAGCCACTGAAGTATGTTAGTATGACGGTCTTATATCTCCACTACAAACTGGTATGGTAAAGGAGGTCAGTATACCCTTTCTCACACGCCATTAAGTCACTAAGTACCTGGACTCATATCATTGTTCCTTACTAAGTGATGACTTGTTACGCGTTTATCAAGTATTTCTTTACGATAACATCTAGTAAATGTCTCATGCTCTCTAACGCTACATCGATTTGCCATCAGCGTCAAGTGTGATTTAAACCATCGCCTATTACATCCTATTACTGTACCTGTAAGTTATGCCTAAGTCTCTATTTGTACTGATTATGTCTGATAAAAAATTCTGATTCCGGAGCAAGTTTTGGTTTTTTACTTGGTAGAATAACCTGATTATTATCGTTATTTCCAGGTGTATAGTCAAGCTTTCCTTTGTGTTAGGTTTATTATGTGTAGTTAGGTTTCTATTGATTTATATATGGTTATGGGGGCGACTCTATACACCATTCTCACTCACTCACTCACTCACTCCTATGGCTTACAAACATTGAATTCACTCATAAACTGACAGAAAAAGTCGAGTTTTTACCCTGGATCAATGTTCTACAAGTTAGCATGTATTCCTTGGCAATGGATTACTTTGATTAATCATTACTTCAAGATTTTATTAAGCATTGTGGAGCGAGACCCAGTACTTATGATAACCATTATGTAATTACGTAAGTTAACGAGTAACTACAAACATTAACATAACACTGATCTCTAATATAAAAAAATAAAGTAAATCATTAAACATAAACAGTAAAATGTTATCACAAACACAACAGGAAGCTCACACACACTTAGTTATCAACAGAGGAACGATAACAGGAAAAAAAAACATAGCAGACAAGTTTCCCCACAAAAAAATCGAAGAGAAACCCGACAGAAAAAAACAGCCAAGGAATTAAAAGTACAAAACGCCGGAATCCCCATGAGGAAATGTTTGTTTGTACAGCGGCCGGCAGCAGCGGACCCGTGGCGCGCACCGGACTACCTCAAGTGGGTGCCTGATAGACCCTAGGCAGGCCTCCCACTCCATCCTACCTCCCTCCTCCTGCTGCTCCTTCTTTCTTCGTCTTCTTCCTCCTTCATCCTATCTACTCCTTCTTTCTTCCTTCTCCTCCTTTCTTCGTCTTCTTCCTCCTTCAACCTATCTATTGTTTCTTTCTTCCTCCTATTCCTTCTTCTTCCTCCATCCTACCTCCTCGTCTGTTCTATCCTACCTACTTCTCCTTCCTTCTCCACCCTTTTATTTCTTCCTTCTTCCTCTGCTTCTTCTTTATGATAGAGAAGAAATAGAATAACAGGATAACAGGGAAGAGAACTATGGGTAAAGAAGGTTAAAACTGATTAAATCCACCAAAATTTAACGTAGCGAAACGAGCTTAAGCAAAATAATTATATGCGGGAATTTCAGTACGACTAATAGTGTAAAAACTTGATTTATTATGTAGCAAAATGGAGGGAGGAGGCACCCAACACCTCATAACGGGGTGGAGGTTGGAGGTGGAGGAAAGACGAGAAGGGCAACAGCAGGAGACAGAAGGTCCCTCAAGTGGCGGCAGCTGACGGAGCCACGGCAGACGCTGTTGTGCAGCTCCTACGAGGGGAAATGGTGCGTGCCTGGGGGCGTATGAGACTAAGAAACAAACCGACCTGCTGCTCTATGACGAAGCACTTCAAGGGAGGGGGAATTCCAGGACTGTGTTGTTACTTAATTTGTAGACGGATGCGATAATGAAAGTCCTGACGACACAGCTAAATATATCCGACCTATACCTGATGTCAGACAGTGCTACCTGAGCTACGTTTGTTTATAGGAGAATGATTTTATGGCTTGTGGCGTCATAACTAGATCTGGTTGTGTGGAGTCCATTCTCTACAAGTCGGACTGAGGGGTTGAGGGCAACGGGCGGCAGCGGGCGGCGGGTCAGGGTGCAAGGAGCGTGCGCCACCCTACCACCCACCCACCCACAAGCTTGTTTACATAAGCTCGAAATTGGCCAGTCGTGCAATTAGCAACTTGACCAAGACCAGACGAGGAGAAGGTCTTCCTACGTTGATGTTTAGGCTACTGATGTGAGTTTCCTTGGCCAGATCTCCTCCCACTGACAGATGAACCACCCAGACTATTTATCTTGCGTTGAGATTTGTTATTAGTCAGTAGTGTGTTAGTCCACCCACCACCACCCACCACTCACTCCTCCGTGATAAATACAGCCTTGGCTTATGCAACTTCCTTCTCTAACTGCACTGACGTTGACGTACAAGTAGCAATTGGGGGTAAAAAAAATCTTAGTTTATGACAGATTTGATTACAATAGAAGTTAAGGGAAAAATCTTAGTTTCTGACAGATTTGACAGATTTTACCACATATCAATTTTATAAGCAATACGCAGTTATAGAAAACATATAGAGTGGATAAAATAAAATAATTTATGTCTTATTCACAATGTCTTTACTGTATATCTTATAGTTCATAGTTCACCAACATACGTCTTATGTGATATCTCCCCTCCAAGTGTGTTGTGTGTGTGTGTGTGTGTGTGTGTGTAAAGCAGATATCGACCACAAAATCTCTCAACTTGACCAATAATGAGGAGGAATAAGAAAGAAGTAAAGACTTGGGAAAAGCAATACATAGGAGAGATAGAGAAAGCAGGAAGAGGTAGTTGAGGAGGAGGAGAACAAGTGAGGGGCACTGGAGTTGAAGGATCGGGGAGGAAGGAAGGTAAAAGAAGAACAGGAAAAGGCAGAAGAAGGGTCAGGAGGCCTGGAAGAGGTCGAGGAGCACTTCTCACCAACCTGGGCTCGTGGTGCGAGGTTAATTGGGGCGAGAGGTTATGAATAACATGTATAGTAATAATACTGGAGGGTGCATGTGGCCGACCAAGCCCCAACCACCCCAACAACTGACCTTCAAGAATCAGTAGAACCAGAATACTCGTTCATAGATGTCGGTAAAGATGAAGAATTTTCACGTTGGGTCGAAATATCAAAGGCGGTGTTTTAGATATGGATCGAGACGTGGAGGCGAGTTAGTTACCTTAGCCTCAAAACATATTATATTAGACTAGGGTGTTATACATATTGATTCTTCACTTCTTTCTACTGATGTTCTCTCCCACGCCCTCTGGTTTCCTCCTCCTCCACACGTCCCCCTGGTCTCCTCCTCCCCATGTGCCCCTAGTCTCCTCCTCCCCCCCACGTGCCCCTAGTCTCCTCCTCCCCATGTCCCCCTGGTCTCCTAAATCTGCTGGCCCACACTCATTAGTCCTCAAGTATAATATAACACTAATGAATATGACATATATTATTATCTCCTTTTGTGTATGGGCCTCTGTCCTATGTGGCAGTGAACAGTGACAGCTCCTACTTAGATTAGGCAACTTGTACCTCAGTATTGCCAATATAGTTGCTAAGCTAAACTAAAACCTCCTCCCCACATCCCACATCCTCCAGGTCGTCTTCTACTCGTCATGTCCTCCTTGTCTCCTCCTCCTCCTTCCTACGCCCTCCTCGTCTCCTCCTGGTCTCCGTCAGCTGGGCCGTAAACAGTGTGTGTTATCTGGCGGCGCTCCACATAATGACACGAGCGACCCTAGCGAGGAGTTCTCCTATCATTTACTTTATTAGTCAAACCAGATGTTGACTCCACCACCCAGCACAAAGACATGATGCATGGCCTGCCACCCACACCGTCACCACCGCCGCCGCCGCTGCCGCCCACTCGGGAAGCCCATACCACCCTCACCGCCCTCATTTAGAAAGAAAACCGCCCACAGTGCATTACAGGCGGTTATAACCACATGCCACACCCCTAATCCTTGGCACACCTCCCTCTTCCCCTTCAGCCGCCCCAAGTGGTCGAGTTGCAAAAAAAATGACGAGGTCTATTAGGGACGATGTCCTTCACCCACACCACCCACGCCACCCACTCGTTAACTCCACCACCCACACCACCCACCCCATCAACCATACCGCCTTACAGCATTCAGCACGCCCACCGCCTACAAAATTGTTGACGACTCACCTAGATCTCCACGATTTCTGGGAACGCTGAGGACAATCTAAGATGTTCACTGCACCTGAAGAAACTGACGATACTTAAAGACAACTGCACATTAAGGCGCCATAGGTACTCCAGACGGTTTACGATACCTATGGACACCAGCGATAATGTAGACTGTTTATGTCATTAGCTACCTGTGTCAGAGTCATTGAACACCTGTACTCGACCATTCAATGAAGTCGATTAATCCTAAAGAACTAACCCACTTGACCAACTTGTTGGGTACCTGCATGTGGTCGATCGTTCAACTATCACTCGACCAGTCAGCAGGTCTGGTCGACTGACAGGCGGTGGTGGTGGTAATACAAGAAGGTGGCTCATCCAAACAACCCCTCGAGAGCCACAAGTGTCTGATTAGTGTTTGTTGGTGAGTGTTATGACAACCTTGATCACTCACCCTCTCTTGCTCCTCATCTCTCTCTCTCTCTCTCTCTCTCTCTCTCTCTCTCTCTCTCTTCCTATCCTCACCACACACGCACTCCTGCACCACACTCCCACCCTCACCACACACACGCCCACCACCACACATCCACCCTCACCACACACACGCCCACCACCACACACCCACCCTCACCACACACACGACAACACCACCTCCCTACCCTCATCATAATTCCCTTCTACACCAGACACACGCTCATCACTCAGTACCGCCCATCTCCACCCACTGCTTAGTGCCGCCCACTTCACTCATTCTTCGCCACCACCCATCACCCACCACTATCATCCATCCACCCTCTTCACACTTCATCAACGCCCAACGCCCAATGTTTAGTGTTACATATTCCACGCCCATCCCAAGACTCAGTACCACCCACGTACCACCCACGTACCACCCAACACCATCACCACCTTACACCTACTCTGTCCACTCCTCAACACCGCCTGTCATTCACCTCTACCCACAACCCACAATTACCACCCACCACCACCCATTATTCACCACAGCCCACTACCACCCACTATTCACCACAACCCACCACCACCCACTATTCAACGCTGCCCACCGCCCACTGCCGCCCACAGCCAGGGAGGAGAGGGCTATCATCGACGAGTATGGGTCATTTAGGTTCACTGTTTACACCTCAGCATGTGGCTCCCGCGTGTCCGTGCCAAAAGGACTTACCATAATAAACAGTGTGGTGTCAGATTCACTCGTGGGGTGCCTGCTGCTGTGTTAGAGAGAGAGAGAGAGAGAGAGAGAGAGAGAGAGAGAGAGAGAGAGAGAGAGAGAGAGAGAGAGAGAGTATGTTAAGGCACGAGAAAATTATAAAAAAATCAGTGAGAAGGAAAGTTTGTACTTGTGGTTGCGTCTCTACTAATTGTGGTCACGTTTGGGGATTATGGTGGTAGTTATGGTGGTGATGGTGGTCGTAGTGTAAAGTATGGTTATTGTGGTGGTGATGGTGGTGGTGTCAATGGTGATAATACCTGGTGGTTGGTGGTGGTGGTTGGTGTTATGGTGTAAGGTTATGGTGTCAGGTTATGGTGTTAGGTTATAGTGCCAGGTGATGATGTTCGGGAGGTTATGGTGTCAGGTGATGGTGCTCGAGAGGTTATGGTGTCAGGTGATGGTGCTCGGGAGGTTATGGTGTCAGGTGATGGTGCTCGGGAGGGAGTGGTGTCAGGTTATGGTGGCAGGTTATGGTGCCGCGTTACCATTAAGCTGTCAACATTTTAATGGGTCATCTACTTGACTAATGATCTTAGAAAACACTATTTGTAAAAGCTGTGGTCTATCGTATTTCTTCTGAACTGTCTGTCTGTCTGTCTGTCTGTCTGTCTTTAATCTCCATTCCTTTTTCCCTTTTTGCGTTTGAAGTAGATAGAAGGACAGCGAAACTACACACCAAAGTTAAATAAGAAACAGCAAGGGAGAATAACGCAAACTAAGAATAACAAATAAGAGAAAAGATGGAAAACAAATAGAAGATGTACAGTCAACACACACACAGTCGCTAATAACTGTTTATATTGACAGTCGATAATGCTAACACTTAATACTGTTTACTGATTAACTGGGTGGTGAGAGGAGGAAGATTGAGAGCCAGAGAGTAAGAAATATTTGTAAATAATCATCCAAGTTCAACACAAACATGATTATACTACAGAATCGTCATTATTTTGAAACCTATATCAATTTAATATAGTTTCAATCCTTATATTTTATCAACTTTATATCTGAAGGTAATCAAAGAGGGTGATATTTCTTCTAAGACAAAAATAATGTGATAAACGATAGGAAGAAACAGGATATCAAACAACGTATAACGAAATCACAACAAAAGACTTCAGAAACAAATAATACCGCCAAGACTGGTGCCTGCAAGCATTCGGGTTGGGGAGGGAAGAAGGGTGTAAAAAATGGACTCATTCCTCGAGCTGTGATAAGTTTAATTTGTACTCTGATTTTTTTTCTCTTTCTCTCTGACGCACTTGATTGAGTTCTGGGGCGAACTTGTGGCTGCGACGATCAATCCTTGTCTGGGGGATTCTTGTAATGATTAATTACGAGAGAGAACGCCAGAACCACTTGTGGGAAAGGTGATGCAGGATAGATGACGGGCTGGGAGAAGCTTGGGACGAGATGAGACTTGCAGGTAAACACTGAAGTGATGAGAAATGTTTATGGTTTGATTGAAAGAGGAGGAAGAGGGAGTAAGGAAGGAGGAAGAGGGAGGAGGAGAAGGAAACAGAGGAAGAGTATTGAGGTGGAAGAGAAGGAAATGGAGAAAAGAAAGAGTATAAATACAAAAAATAATAATATTTCGTTATTACCGTTATTATCGTTATTATCGTTAATAACGTTATTATTATTATTATTATTATTATTATTATTATTATTATTATTATTATTATTATTATTATTATTATTATTATTATTATTATTCACGTCATCAATTATATCATTATTATCGTTATTCTGTTCCTGTGGTCGTCGTGTTTTTCTTCACCATTCATTATTCACGGTGCATGATCTACATAACACTTGGCTGGAGACAGACCAATTTGGTATGTTCATTAAGCCTCCACGTCTCTCAGGTAATGACGTTTCAGGTAGTAATGGAATATGCAAATTCAGCAGGTGTATGGATTTCAGTCAAATTCTATGTTGTTCCTTTAATATTTGGCTCAGCAGATACAGTGAGATACAGTGTAATGGTTTTTGTATTACAGTTCAGTTGTTCAACGAAGGGTGATTGGTTTCATTTCATATATTATTTATTTGTTATATTTATTATGATTTGGGATCCAATAATATTTGAATCAAGAATATAAGGCTTTAAAAACTACCAAAATACTAAAGTTTTTTATTTTTACTCGGAAATGTTACTAAAACATTTAATTTCAAGTAAACAAGTATATTAAAATTTCCAAATTTAATAAATATATGTAGAATTTGAAGTATATTAATAAATATTAGTAAAAACTAAAAAATGACAAAACCCAGAAAATTTAGTGAATCACACTTTGGTTCATTAAAAACAATCAAATTTAAGTCAAACCTGAATATTTTAGTGATGGGTGAAAATAACTTTTAAAACTATTATTAACTGAGAAAAATCTGTGATAACAACCAAGTTTTGTGGCCTTGAAAAATGTCAACAAGCGGGGAGATGTTTATGTAACGTGATCCTGGGTGAGGAGCAGCTGGCCGGTGGGGAGGGAGGGCGAGGTTTAGGGGAGTAAGGATGTGGGGAGATACTGTGGGGTGGGGAGGAAGGAAGCAGTGAGGTAGGATGAGATACAGGGAGTAAGGATGTCGGGAGGTACCGCCGGGTGGGGAGAAGAGAAGATTGAGGCAGGTTGGGGTGAAGGGGAGTAAGGAAGTGGGGATGTACTGTGGGGTGGGGAGACAGTGAGGCAGAGCAGGGTGCAGGGGAGTAATGTTGTGTGGGGAGGTATTATGGGGTGGGGGAGAATTGATAGACAGACCTGAGGTAGTTTGGGAATGGGGAGGAGAAAGATGGAGGGACCAATTAGTGTGTCTGTGAAATTCGCGGGTCTAGATAAATCACTTGATATCGATGAGAGACAAAGGTGGTAAAATAAGTATTGAAAATATATAGAATTATCACAGGGAGAGACAAATGCGTTAGTACTAGGAAGAGGTAAATCCACCTATCCATCCACCCACCCATCCACCCACCCATCCATCCACCTATCCATCCACCCACCCATCCATCCATCCACCTATCCCCCCACCCATCCATCCATCCACCTATCCACCTATCTATCCATCTCTCTAAATCACAATCTACCTCCTTAAGTGAAAAACCTGAAAAAAAAACTTTAACCCTTTGATACAAGTCAGTGAAGTACCAGTCTTGGCGGTGATCTTAATTGATAGAGGGCGATTAATAACGTGAGGTAGGAGAAAGAACCATAACATTGGGTCTTGGCAGATGAAACAGCTCTTGTATTGCCTTGGTGGGTCGTTGCCTCGCCCGCTCCCACACACCGCTAGGGGAGAGCCTCACTCGCTAAAAATAGCAAGTGCTGTTGACTTATTTCATCCCGAATGATGTGTCATTAGTGAGTTGATTATTTCCGATCTTTTGTTCACGTTAAAACCGCTTGTATTTCAATAACACCCCATGTCACCCTAATTATAAGTTAATTTGTGGGAATTTTCTTGCTAGAAATAGCTAATGGTTGTGATTTATTGTCCGCCAAATACGAGCCATTAGCCAAGTACTTGTTTGTGCTGTTGGTGAGCGTGATAACCTTGAACCTTATTGTGCTTGTGGATGATTCGCGGCCATGGAACAAAGTTTAAAGTTAGGAACGATTTTTTTCTTTTTTTTTCTTCTTTTTTTTTGTCTAATTTCAAGTTAACCAATAAAGGCCGTTCGCCGCTCCATGAACTACGAACCCCCGAGATTCAGATTCATGAATCTGAAGCCTTTATAAACAGAATAATGTATCAGTCGACTGCTTCGGGTTCAAAAGTCTGAATCTCGGGGTTCGTGATTCAGGGGGAGAGGCAAGCGGACTTTATCACCTGACTGTATACCTGTACCTGTAGGAATTTAGTTGGCGATGCGTGACGTATTTGTTGAAGTATATAAATGTATAACACTTTTGAGTCACGTGTGTGTGATTCATGTGTTAATGGGTTTCTCCACCACTAATTAACACATATGGGTCGTGCACCTGTTGGGACACATGGTAGACACATGAGGAGCGATAGTGTAGAGACATGACCGATATATACAGTATATATATATATATATATATATATATATATATATATATATATATATATATATATATATATATATATATATATATATATATATATATATATATACAGTATATGTGACTAATACGTGACTCAGGAGACACGGGACAACCAGGGACGTGTTGGGACAGACGCTTTATAGTCTAGACACTGACGTACTGTAGGCAAGGCCAGGGACGCGCCACTACACCTGTTGCGTAATGCTTGCAGGTGAAATCATGTGTATTTAGACCATGGATAAAGTAGCCCCCAATAATAATGGTTACGTTAGGATGGGACCTATTAACACGAGGATGCACTAGACCAGTGGCCATGGGCAAGACGTGAGCAATAGGGGAAACGAGAGAAGAGGGTGGATAGAGAGATGATATATGATGGAGGGGGTGGAGGATTGGGATGGAGGATAGTAGAACAGAAGATCTGGTTGTTTGAGGAAATTGGGGTGAGAGAAAGAGAGAGAGAGAGAGACATCACCCCCTTTCTAAGCCTTCCCCGTTAGCCATATCGTGACAACTGCCTTACACATGTCAGGTAGGTAGAGTTATCCTGAGGTCCTCCTTCACCGTGTGTCTATGTCAACGTTATCACCGCCTCCAACCACTATTATCTGTCACATTAAGCGGGGGTGTCAAACTGAGAGAGAGAGAGAGAATTTCCCGATAAACTGACTCGGGAAAAGTAACTTAACAAACCGACTCAGAAAAATAACCCACGATTTTAACTCACTAAACCAAGCTAGGAAAATGAACCCTGGAGAGTGACCTTAAAGGATGACCTTGATAATGTAAATAAAATAAATTCAACCTTAATTCGTAATGCTGAGAATGTCTTTTGGAAACTCACTGCTTGAAGATTGGGCCTTTGTGTCTTCCTCAGGTCGCTTATAAAGTACCCTGGTTTTTCCTACTCACCTAAACACGTTCCTCTCTAATGCATTTTTCTAACACAAAGACCATTGCCATGATCAATTAACTGCCAGCTTCGTAATAGCAGTGCAATCCGTGCAATTTTCCTTGAGGTTAACTAAAGCTATCAGTCCTTGTATGTTTGGTTTGGTTTTTTGGCCTCAAGATCCATCGTAACGGTTTTAACGGCCTTTTAACGAACTCACAACGGTTTTTAAACGTAAACAAATGACGTGTTGGAAAGATTAGTGATTTTTGCTTCCGTGTTCTTGTTTGTTTGTTTCGTTCTGTATTGGATAATTTGTTTCTTTAATACGACAAAATATTTAGCCTCTGAAACACGACAAAATATTTAGCCTCTGAAACACGACAAAATATTCAGCCTTTCAGTACAGTATAAAGAACGTTATGATATGTATACTATAACACCGTTTTATTACACTGGCTCCTACATCAGTACAGCCGAGCGTAATGTCCGTAATGTATCTTAACCCAGTAATAAAAGTGTCAATAACCGACACAGGCAGAACGCATTGTTTATTTCAGCTGTGGACAATTCATAATCATCTAAAATAAATATAATGTTTTGGTAATAATTCAACTTTCATGACATTATTTTTTTTCAATTTATTCATATATGATAAGGCGTGAGGGAGGAATATCTATAAATTGGTCTTTGATAATATATTGAATAAGTGCTAATGGGGTTAATGTTTGTCTTGGCTGTGAATTTGGGGTGAATTTTGCGATGTCATTCGGCTCCTCATTCACCCACTTTTTATGATATCGACTAATATGATAAAAACAGTGAAGGGGCTTGATTCTCACAACCCTGGTCATGAGAATACGGCACTAATAATACTACAGCATGCAGAAGGTTGGCGAACGCTCGTCTGACGTAGCCTCCCTTCAAGTGTATCGTCGCGACTTTGAAGAGAACGCCAGATGATGGTAATTGTTCATGTTAGTCTGTTAGTCATGTTTTGATATGGCAAAACCAGAGAATGAAATACAATACTGTACAGTTATAAATAATGCACGGTACACACAGACGCATGATGACGATGAAGGCAATCCCAGTCATCATATGGTCATCTCCGACACACACACACACACACACACCCACACCCACACACAAACCTACACAGATACACACACACACACACTGAAAGTCCACAGAACACAACTTATTATTTGTGATCTAAGGATAAATTCACACCGATCCATTGAACATCACATCGAAAAAAATTAAAATTAAAAAAAAAAACACCCAAAAAATGCTCCTCAGTCTCCCTTGATAATGTGATAAAGGAAGACGACAGGGCAGGGTACCTCTCTAGACACCCGGCGGAGCGGAGGAGCAAGTCAAAGCATTCCTGGGTGAAGGTTGATACTCTTTTATTTTTTTTTTAACCTTTTTACTATCCTGAGTTCTTGTCTCGCCCGGTTGCATAAAATTACCCCCCCCCCCCTCTCTTGCCGAGTAGGGAACCCGCTTACTAGAGGAGGAGAGAGGAAGGAGAGAGGAGGAGGTGGAGGAGGAGAAGGAGCAGATGGAGGTGAAGAAGGGGTAGGTGATGGTGAAGGAAGAGAAGGAGCAGAGAGGAGAAGGAAGAGGAGTAGGAGGAGAAGGAAAATAAGGAAAATTAAGAAAAAGAGGAAGGGAAAGATCGAAAGAAGGAAGAGGAGAAAAGAACAACAACAACAATAACAATCAAAGCACACAAAGTCAAGGCTTAGTACGATTATTTACATGAACAAGAAAAAAAAATAGAGATAAGAAGGAATGTGTGTAGTTTTTATCATGTTTATACCCTCGAGGAGCCAGCCAGGTATAGATATACATTTCACTGTAACCATTAAGAGACAAATTAACCTTGGAGACGCTGGCCCAAGGATCAATGGGCTTCATAAACGTCAAATTATTCTCTCTAGTGGATCAACTAAAACACGCACCTTGTCCTAACTCTCCATGTGGGGGATCTGACTCACCTCTCTGATGCTTGTGTTGTGTGTTGCGTTGTGTGTTGCGTTGTGTGTTGCGTTGTGTGTTGTGTTGTGTGTTGTGTTGTGTGTTGCGTTGTGTGTTGCGTTGTGTGGTGTTGTTTTTTGTTACGTATCTTTGCCTTAGGAATAGTACTAAGCCTCTTAAAGCTGCCTATACTGAAGAAAACTAAAAGACATATTTCATCCTAAACTCACTTATACTACTGTAGAGAGACTGGCACCCTATCAGTCCTATATAAGGGGGGAGGGAAGAAAATGAGGAGGGTGTAGGGAAGAGAATTGTGATAAATGTAGGGAGGAGAATGATGAGGGAGGTGAATGGTAAGGGAGAGTTATGCAAGGTTCACACTTCAGATGACTGGCAGGGAGACAGATACCCACCCTGACTCACTCTATTACCATCAACAGCCACGTCTCTTGCATAAACACCAGAGCTCACGATATATTCCACCATATAAATAATGAAGAATAAATGACATGAGTGTGAGTTTTAAGACACATTTGAGTTACTGACATACTGAGAGAGAGAGAGAGAGAGAGAGAAATGTAAGGAAAATGATAAGAGTTTTCCGTATTTACATAGCAGTGACGTCATAATTCCAATTCACGTTTTTGCGGTAGGCAGTGAACAGCTCAACAGGCGAGACACATAGTATTACCTCATGATGTTAGGTCAGGTATTACACTCTCATAGTGCCATCCAAGTTAAAAGACCAAATTCACCCTTTTCCTGTTTATTAGCTGAATGGAAGACTTTAGTAAATCATTATTACTTATGAGAAAATTCAACAATAATAATTCTAGTCTATTGAACTTTTATAACAATGATTATAATGAGTCATGACCGAGCTGTAAGACAATACATAACAAGAAATAGTGTAGGTAGGTGTAGAGGTGGGTGTGGTGTTGTTTGACCTCAGCTGCGCCGTAAAGTTTAATTTCACCACCATTCAACTAACTGGTGAAATCATGTGAGTCAGACAAGAAATACAATAACGATTATTACTGTTATATATCACTAGTTCATATACGTATACTTAATATATTAAGATATGGTTAATACCTTCATAAACCCTAATTCAAATAATATATACGGCAAGTGCAATGGACGTTCAGTAATGATAAATAATGTTTTTTGTTTTAATTTTTCAGTATGCAAACTAATATATTAACTTATATTATTGACTGTTGTTGTCATATATCATCCGAGTTGTGTTATTAAATAGCCTCGGGCGCTTCTGGTGACGATGTTCGGGTTCTTTATTAAAATGTGTTCACCTTGACTGCTGATCTGATGGGCAAAAGATGGACTTCACTCGAGATACAAGAACTATAGGTATGGTCGCAGTTTTGGGTGATTATCGTTATTATCGTTAATATCGTTATCATCGTTAATATCGTTATTATCGTTACTATCGTTAATATCGTTATTATCGTTAATATTGTTATTATCGTTAATATCGTTAATATCGTTATTATTGTTATTATCGTTAATATCGTTATTATCGTTAACATCGTTAGTATTGTTATGCTTCATCATGTAACCTATATAACTCCAGCCTCTCACTAGGTCCTCCGCCTCTTTTTCTGCTCCCCCCAACGACCACCTCCTATTCTTACCTCACACCTCCCCCTTCTCTTATTCTCCACAATATCCGCCTCCCTACCCCACAACTCTATCTCCCTCCCCCCTCCCCCTCCTTCCCCCCTTCATATCCTTCCCACAACAACCACCCCCTCACCTCCCCCCAACAACAACAACCACCACCTTCTCTCCTTCCCCTAACCCTCCATTCTCTCCCCTCCCTCTTCTACTCCCCCACTACCCTCCCCACTACCCTCCCCACCTCCTCCCTCTCTCCCCAGGCATGGTGTGTGAGGCCAGTGGATCATGGTGACTCCCTGTGTGTGGTATTTCCTGCACTGCTCCTCCAGGGTACTCCACTATGGTCTGTTTATGTTGCCTGGTGACTCTTTCGCTTGTTTATGTGTCGTTGTTTGTGTTTCTTGTTGCTGGCAGACCAAATGGGTGTCAGTTCTAAATTAGTCCTATTTTAACCTAATTTACCCTAATTAAGCTGATTGTAGTTAGAATCTAAATTAGTTTAGTCGAGACGTCTAACCTAACCGGATCTAACCTAACCGGATCTAACCTAACCAAAACTAACCTTTTCCAGTATAACCTAGCTTATCACAGCCCACTCTAACCTAACCAGACCTAACGTAACCTCGTCTAAACTAATAAAACCTAATCAAACTTAACCTAGGCCAACCTTACCTAATCAAACTTAACCAAGGCCAACCTTACCTAATCTAACCTAACCCAAATTAACCTGACCTTACCTAGCCTTTCTAGCCTAACCTACACTAAATCTAACCTATCGTGACCTTAGCCATTAGGACTGGGATCTACCTGACCTTTGACCTTTCTATTTCTCCGTAAACCTGGATTTTTATGTCTGTGTCTTTGTATGTAACTCAAGTAAAGGTTTATGTTGAAGTATATATAAAAAAAAGCCTTAACTTAAGGCACTAAAAATCTTATTAACCAAGAAATGGAAAATTAAAATAAAAGTAAATATACAAAAATAAATACAAAAATAAAGTAATAAGATGAAATATAATGAAATAAATAGAGATAAACAATGAATAAAGTGAAATAAAAAAGTTGTATTTGTAAAATATAAGGAATTAATAAATTTTCTTGGACAGACGAATAAAAAAAATAGTTAAAAGTTAATAAATAACAAAATGGAATCAAACCCAGAGAACAAAAAAACACAAAAAAACAAAAAGAAGCAATGAGGTAAATAACCTTGGCAGCTGCAACACATAAAACAACAACAAAACAAACAACACACACACGCGCGCGCACACACACACACACACACACACACACACACACACACACTAAAACACCAACAATAACAAACTGGTATACACATTTAAAATACACTGTACACACACACTTTGTACACTCGTACACACACACACTTAAAACAACACCAACACACTCGTACACACACACACTTAAAACAACACCAACGCACTCGTACACACACACACTTAAAACAACACCAACACACTCGTACACACACTAGTACACACACACTTAAAACAACACCAACACACTCGTACACACACTAGTACACACACACTTGAAATCCTGAAATAGACAACACTTAAACTTGACTGAGTACACCGAGGACACACGTGTTGTGTTGTATCACAGCTGGACGGTGACAGCAAGTGTGCCACCCCCTCTCTCTCTCTCCCTCCTCCTCCCTCTCCCTCATCCCCCTCTCCCTCCCTCCCTCCATCTCCCTCTCCCTCACCCCCCTCCCCTCTCCCTCCGCTGCGTATTATGTTGCTCACTCCTCCTCCTCCTCCTCCTCCTCCTCCTCCCTCTTGCTCCACATATTGTACACTCCTCTTCCTTCACACCCCTCTCCTCCCCTCTCCCCACCGTCTCCTTCGCCTCCCTTTACCCAGTCCCTTCCTCCTACTACTTCTCCTCCCCTCTCCCTTCTCTAAACCGTCCCCTTCCTCCTCTTACCAGCCCCTCACCTCCCCCCACCATGTCGTCCGTTCCTCTACTTCCTCGTCTTATGTTGAGCACTTATTCTCCTCCTATGGATTACGTAGCACGCTCCTCCTCCTCCTCCATACATCAAGTAGCACGCTCCTCCTCCATACATTAAGTAACACGCTCCTCCTCCTCCATACATCAGGTTCCACGCTCCCACTGTCACACGCTCTGTTTACGACATTGGTTACTGATGTTACTTGTTGTCCTTGGCACCCGGAACACCTCACAACACATTATAAACACTGACAGTATCCCAGAGTCCCGCCTCACCTGTCAGTGTTGGAACGACTACTAACATGTACACTAAAGTTCATTAATAGTAGATAAAGTGTGAGTGTAAGTGTGTGAGTGTGAGTGTAAGTGTGTGCGTGTGTGAGTAAGTTTGATTATAGGTTTGACTGTCAATGTTAAGTGTAAGTAAGTGTGTGAGTGTAAGTGAGAGTGAGTGTAAGTGTATGAGTGAGTGAGAGTGTAAGTGTGTGAGTGAGTGAGTAAGTTGTATTAGTGAGTGAGTGAGTGTGAGTGAGTATAAGTGAGTGAGTGTGAGTGAGTATAAGTGAGTGAGTGAGTGAGTGAGTGAGAGTGACTATAAGTGAGTGAGTGAGTGAGTGTGAGTAAGTATAAGCAAGTGAGTAAGTGAGTGAGTGTGAGTGAGTATAATTGAGTGAGTGAGTGAGTGTGAGTAAGTATAAGCAAGTGAGTAAGTGAGTGAGTGTGAGTGAGTATAATTGAGTGAGTGAGTGAGTGTATACCCCCAACATAAAGCAACATCCCAACTACCCTTACAACAATCCAATTACATTCTAACTCACATTGTTCTAAGTCGTTATCTTCACAAATCATCATATTTTTCCACCTTCTTTTGTATCTATATCTTAATGTGGTCTTAATCCATTCTTCAAGGTACCTAAGGGAGGGTATAAGGGAACTGGTAGGGTGAGTATAAGGGAACTGGTAGGGTGAGTATAAGGGAACTGGTAGGGTGAGTATAAGGGAATCGGTGGGGTGTGTATAAGGGAACTGGTGGACTGAGATAACATCAAAGACCCTGAGAGAGAGAGAGAGAGAGAGAGAGAGAGAGAGAGAGAGAGAGAGAGAGCAGAAACAACAACTCCCATCACTCGGCATCGCCACAGCATCCCCTACTCCTGCCCCGAGATGGAGTAGGGGACAGTATCACCCCTTGTGGTAGATAGGGAACACCAGAACCCCGGGTGTAGGTGACGGATGACGGCTCTGGGCTGACAGTTGAAGTGGTGTTGGCTGACTGGTCACAGTAAACAGTCGCCTGTCCATGATGTCATGTTGGTAACTGTTGCACAGAGGAGGAGGATGTTGTTGATTTTCTCTGGGGTCGTGTTGAGGGGCGTTTACCTGTGTGTGTGTGTGTGTATGTGAGTGTGTTTATGTGAGTGTGTGAGTGTGTTATGTGAGTGTGTGAGTGCAAATGTGAGTATGCGTGTGTGTGTGTGTGAGAGAGAGAGAGAGAGAGAGAGAGAGAGAGAGAGAGAGAGAGAACTCGCAGCTACCCAATAAAATAACATATGTTTCCCCCCATAAAGACACCCCAGCCATGTACAGGTCTTACTAATGAGCATTAAAATGTTCAAGACTGAGATATAAGAACCTTGGCTGGAGGTGTTAACGGCGTG
This sequence comes from Homarus americanus, assembly GCF_018991925.1. Taxonomy (NCBI): domain Eukaryota; kingdom Metazoa; phylum Arthropoda; class Malacostraca; order Decapoda; family Nephropidae; genus Homarus; species Homarus americanus. The sequence goes on along the minus strand of NW_024725463.1, from coordinate 498,212 downwards.
TGGACCCTTTAATGTCATAATACGTACAGAAATTAGGGTACACCTCCATGCTTCATCCAGGGCTCTGTTGTGTGTCACCAGCGAGGGTTAGGTTAGGTTGTGAGGGTGAGTCACTGTGGTGTTCATAGGGTCAAGGTACTAATTGTCGTTATAGAGCTCCATTTTGCGAGAGAGAGTTAGTGAGGATTTACGTGAGAGAGAGAGACAAAGAGAGGGGGGGGGGGGTAGGAAACTGACATAAGTAGAATCACTATCATTTCCCAGACACTATCACCCTCTATCATCATAATCATCTTCACCATCACCATATTTCCCCTCCCTCTACCATCCACACAGTCAACACCACACCTCCATCAATGCCTTTACCACCTCTCACCCTCACTATTCTCTCCCTCCTTCCCTCCCTCTCTCCACCCCTCATCATTACCTCACTACACCAACTTCCTCACCCATCAGCCCCTCCCCACACACCCATAACCACGCCCCTTTGCCTCGTTCCTGTAAATCTAATTCTCGGAGTATCTGGTGCAATAAAGTACAAGAGACTGGTTGTGTAGGGGGCAATGCCATCACTCAGATAAGAACCTTCCTCCGCCCACGGTAATACCTCCCTCATGGCCTCCTGCTGACTAATTACTACAGGTGTTGGGTTCCTTAGTCTTTGTCGTCTTGTTTATGCGTGTCCTCGTTCCCAGGAGTCAAGATGTCGAGGGATATATCATAGGTAAAAATATTCTCATAAATGGGTGTGTAGATTCTCAATGAGTTAATTAGTTTATATCATAATTAGCAAAATTGGAGGAGAAATTTACCCGAGAAGTTTATTTACGTCTTACAAGTTGTTTTTTTATCTCCCGGGGAATAACTCTCTTACAAAGACAAACTAGAGACGATTAAAGTAAATTGGAACCATAGAAAACGCTGACATTATTCGCCCGGTGATATGTACTGCACAGGAACTCACTGACAACACCGAAGACTTGTAGGAAAAAAAATCACCTGCGTCGCCGTAGACCTTCATTAAAGGGTTTAATGAGATTACCAAAAGAAATGCAAAGACAACATTGAAGAAGAAGTTCACATTAGCAACTGTCAGTATAGAGCGAGGCAGCGAACAGAGATTCAGCAGTAGGACAAGGAAATTAATTAACTATATCACAGTCTTACCTTGAAGGTCACATGTTAAGCTGACACGTAAGGTTCTTGTAAACTTGTGCGAATGATTGAAAACAAAAACCCTGGGAATCCCTCACCTAACCAAGCCCCCTACCTGGTAAACCTTCAAGAATGATTGAAAAAACTGGGGATCCCTAACCAAACCACCTACCAGCACCAGGCACAGAGAACATCCCCCTCCCCTTCTCCTGACGAAGAGGTGCTAACTATCAAGATATTGGGTGACGGCTCTGATGGATAAGTCCTCAGAGATTATCTTGCCAATGTCGTTGTTGAAAAAAATAAATAAAGAGATGTTTTTTGTCGCCACGGAGCCACCTTGAGTATCAAAGACAGACTCCGTGGGCCAGAGTGACCAAAAAACGTTTATTAAGTTGGCCTTGGTGAGACGTAATACAGAACCTGGTTGTTTGTGAGTAAGTGTGAGTCAGCTTTTATACGATTTCATAAAGTTTTCGGTAAAATGATTTCTTCTACGTAAATATATTATGATGACCACCACAATCACCATCCTTCACTATTATCACCACCCAGTGCCCTCTACATCACTACCATCAAGACCCTCCTACCACCACCACTCCTCCCTCACAGCCAACACCCAATCTCCCCAATACTACTCCACCACCACCACCACCACTCATCCGCCACTCCACCACCACTCATCCGCCACTCCACCACCATACCTCCCCCATAGCCACCACCCAAACTTCCCTACTCACCCCCTACCACCACCACCAGATGCCAAGGCTTGTCAGGAGCGAGGATGGATCCCTTCACAGTCTAATGTGTTCAGCTTCTCTCAGTGTTTTTAGCAGACGTGATGTTGGCCAAGATAGCGTTATGCCAGAGGTTTTGCAGCACTTTTTTTGTGAGTCGCTGCTGGAGAGTTATACAGCCACAGAATTTGAGGGATTACCGAGATTTTAATTAGTTTTGTTTAAAGTTGTAAAGATGACGAATGGGTTATATATTTGGATGGCCCGACGCCTTCTTTACGTATTTGATCTTTGGTGCAATGTATGGTATGTACTCTGGCCTTCGTTCATGTAATACAAGGGATGTACTCTGGTCTTAAGTATACTGTTATATAAGGTATGTACTGGTGTCTTAAGTTCACTATAATACAAGGTATGTACTCTGCTATCAAATTCACTATAATGCAAGGGATGTACTCTGTTCTTAAGTGCACTATAATACAAGGGATGTACTCTAGCTTTAAGTACAGTGGCTCTTGGAACAGTTGAGTCTGACCTCTACTCAGCGCTACATCCTTCATACTACAGGCCGACTCACACCGGCCAGCGCGTCTATAGCGTTTGGGGTTAGACCTCTAACAGCAGAGGACTGACAAGGCTGGCATGATATAGTACCAATAGCCACTCTCCTTCTGTTCCTCATTAATAACTAACTGTCCTTATATGTTTTTTTTTTAATATTCCCAATGCGTTTTTACCCTAATTATTTTAGCCTTTCTCCACTAGCCAATATTCAATGTAATTCTCAAAGGGTCTGTTAATAATTTTCCTTCCCAACATATGTTTTACATAATTTTTTTCTTTACCTTATACCACAAGTTAGTTATGTTTGATATTAATGTATTATTATTCTCAGTTAATTAGTCTGATGCCATTGCCCACCCATACACCCCACCCTACACTCCACCCCTACACCCACCTCCACACCCGACCCTTACACCCGACCCTTACACTCCACCCCTACACCCACCTCCACACCCGACCTTTACACCCGACCCTTACACTTCACCCTTACACTACGAACACACCCTCTTTTTTTTCTCCTCCCTCGTCTGAATATATGTGTTGGTTCATTCTCAATACCCGCTCGCTTTTAACCCTTGATTTATGTTGCGTAAGAATATGTTCGTCAAGACCATATATCCCTGACGCATGGCCAAGCCCCTTACGCACATTTTATGCGTATTCACGACCCGTCTTGGGTACTGGGATGATGACAGACATGGGTCACGTGTACGTCCTCACGTCGACACACAACCATATGATCGCATTAATGGTGACACACACACAGACACACACATATAGCCATATAAATGTACTCATGAACGTACTTCTGTAGACGCACATAACCATTAGGTATCGCCGAGTCTCTAATTTTACAGTGTACATGACTGTGTGGTAAGTGAAAGTGAGTTCCATAGGCCTGACGGTCAGTTAGGGGCAGTGTGGATACAGTGTACTGCACAATAAACTTTCAGTACCTAAGAAGGCAACGTTGCCGGAATTACACTCAATCACCATGACCCATACACAGTTAGCTGAACTAGGGGTGAAACCAGCGACCTTTAGGATAGGCTATAAATGGTGTATCCACTCGACCACTGTACCCATTATTACTGAAACGAGCTAACAGTGCCAGTAACTGTTACTACACAACACAGTACATAATGTGTCACAATAAGATACTGACGAAACCTTATGTTAGACTCCCTTGTGTAAACCATTGTACCGTAATGTTATTTCCGAATAAATGTTTCCAATTTTAGTTCTAATTATGATTGACATGTGACGTGGCGAGAGAGAAAGCTGTGATAGTTTCATTACGTCCTGCACTGGAGAATATAAACACATCAGATTATAAAAAAGACCTTTTTTGATACGAGTCATGAACCTATCGTGAGCGTGACGACTCTCCTCATTGTAGGTGAATCAAAAGAAACCAGGACTCACGTTTGTTCCATTGGCCAGGCTCAACGAGTCATCAGGGCGCCATCCATCACGGGAAAAATTCATGACGGTCTTCAGGTACGAAAGATCAAGATTTTCTTAAGCCATTAATAAATCCATATTAAATAAATCTTATAACTTTTGTTGAGATGAAAAAAATATATGTAACGATGTTTTGATATTTGTCTTAAATGAGGAAAATCTCAGAGAGAAAACAAATTTAATCCTGACTTATATCTGAAGGTGGACATATTAGATCACAGGATGTAAACAACTCAAGAGCTTTTAACCCCATTGGTCACCACCACCTTCCCCAGCTTACGCCAGCCAGGCTATAGTGCTCACTTCTGAATACCACCCCCGCAGTGACTCTTTAAAATGTTGGGCGGATTTCCTGATCTTCGTAGAATTCCGGGGATTAAGGACAGGGAGCTTTTCCGTGTAAACAGTAAGCATTAAGGTTAGTTTTTGTAACTCGTCGGGCTGAGACATTAAGAGGCTTTCTTCAAAGTACGGTTATGTAACTTTTATTATTATTATTATTATTATTATTCATCTGCTGTCATGGGTCATGGAGGTGACATGGGCAGGGTGGGGTGAGGTGGGCAGAGGGGGCAGGTAGGGGACCAAGACAGGGCGGGGCGAGACGGGGCAGGGCGGGAAAGGGCCGGGTGAGGTGAGGCGGGGTGAAACAAGACAAGGCGGGGAGGGAACGATCACACTGTATATTCCTGTAAAATATTACGGTACACGCTTATTACAGTATAACATTCACAATAAATGCGACAAATTTATAAAACAATTAAAATAATAATAGGAACGGCTTACACGTTTCTTCTAGGTTAAAAACAACAGGTGTTTCGTGCAAGAGAACTCGCCTCAAATTTATTCTACTGAACAAGGAAACAGGAAAACACACCGGTTCTAAGAGGATGCGTAATGTTGGCATGAAAAATGACTTTATAATAATAGCGTAAAGGGTTTCAAAGTTCCGGAAGTTGACTGAGTTAATGATACACCCAAGTCACCATCTAGAGAATCACTGGATCAAGAAAATTTCACGATTTACTTTATAAAACAAACGTAATCCTGATCTTCAACACGGCAACTTAACAGAGACACAAGACCCCCGAGCGAGTACAAACACAATGATAACTGATATATAAAACTGACTTACACATACCTGCACTGTGTTGTGTTGTGATGTGATGTGATGTGATGTGATGCGTTGTGATGTGTTCACGTCCCTCGAGGAGCTGCTAACTTTCACCTACAGGAATAAACAATCCGATTAACCTCCCAAACTAGGCTTCCTAAAAGAGTTTTGATGGTAAGATCATCAAGTTCAGAAGGAAAACTGTATATAGTTCACATTCCTCCCCCTAAATTAATAACGTTACTTATCTATCGTGTCATAACAAGAACTAATGTAATACTTACTTTGTTCCACTGTCGTCACCCGTCATTTCTTGGGCCAGGGATCATCCTGCCTTAAACAACATCATAAATGAGGTCATACTTCTGCTTTCATTACTCTAATTCCATACAACTTTATTGTTACTTAAACCAAAATTCTATAAACAGTAACACAAGTGATGGTAGATACTTCCATCCCTCAAGGATCAGTACAGCTCCTCGATATAACATGACTCGGTGAAGTACAAGAAGTCATAATGGTCACTACCACACAAGAGTAACTCACTGATAACCTACTGTACACTAACAATATTCCTGAGCTGTATATCCTCGTAACACAGTAACCTCAACTAATACAACCCGGGTTAACCATCACTTCTTTATTTTATGTTCCTTCACCAACGATGACACTTAACACTTCACTGTAACACTTCTTTACATGACAATAGCACCGTCTTAAGTGACCGTCGTGGTTCATTCATTACATCTCAAACCAGTTGTGGGAACTTCACGAGACTGTATTGACGTGTCCCGTTACTGCCACAAGACTGATTGTATCTCTCTTTGAATTTACGAAATACCTGATTCGCTGATCTAGAGTCCCTGTAATTACTCTTTAATATTCAACATAAATTATTATATTTACATGAGAAACCTTTACTCTTCCAATTACAAAGACTATTATCCCATATGAATGAGTTCAGGATAAGGACCACTCATCACCACTGGTCATGAACCTCTGAACCAACACAAACTCTGTCTTCATCAGTGTCTCAAACTGTCCCTCAAATGTGAAGAAATATTGAAAATTGTGTTCTTATTTTGTTTAAATTAGTTTAATAATTGAATAAAACAAAACCATATACACAATGAGATAAAACACAACTATATTAAACCGTCATATATCGTTAACAAGTGACGACAGAAAGATTATGATGTTCAAGTCAAAGGTTTCGAAGACGTCTACCAGGCAGCACTACCACCACCAAAACAACGCAATAAACAAACTATATAACATTATCCTTATACTCTTGAGTGTTGTACTAATGTGTTATAATGACTGCTCGTAGACTCAACAGGAGGAGACGACAAGTCACATTTATGTCAACAACTTAAGTGTTTCATGTTTACGTGCATTAAGAAACACGGTATAGATTTTATGGTAGTCTTTAAAAATTGTTTCAAGCCATTCGGTAACACACACACACGCTCTCTTCCACGAAAGCATCCCCAAATATTCAGAACTCGACTCTCAAAATCACTAGTGTGTGTATGTGTGTGTGTGTGTGTGTTAACTCTCGGGAATATTGGTATGACGTGTTAGGTGAGTCACAGGTGATTAATTTGATCACCTGTACTCAGGAACTTGTACACAGTTTCCGCTCTGAATGTGTAGCTCGTGGTGTTAGCGGTCAAGGTTGATGTATGTGTAAGTGTGTGTTGACAGTTTATTGTGTAATCTCTTTCTCTCTCTCTCTCTCTCTCTCTCTCTCTCTCATATATAATACAGAAGCTAAGATCAGTTCATCATCACTCAAGTATTTATCCCCCCTCCTTCACCCCCACCCCTTCTCTCGTACTTCACCCCCCTGTCACCCTGTTGCTCCCCCTCCACTACACTCCTGCCATCTCTCCCCCCCACTCCTGCCCCTTCACACCCTCCTGAGCTTCGCCCTCCCACTAACTAACGGAAGCCACCCACACCTGTATTTGATGAGTAACCCTTCCCTCTCTCCCCCTTGTTCTCTTCTTCCCTGACTCATCTTTCCTCACAGGTGACTCATCAGCCAGGCCAGGCTTTGTGGTGAGTACTAGTGTCCTCCTGATGAGTAACGGAAGGTGGGAGGGGGAAGAGTGGGGGGAGAGGGTTGACTGAGGGGAGGGGTGAGGGGAGGGACAGGGGAAGGGAGAGAAGAGAGAAGAGGGATGGGGTTGAATGGGGTAGGGAGAGGAGGGAAGGGAGAGAGGTAAGGGTAAAGGGGGTAGGGGTAAAGGGGGGTAGGAAGAGGGATAAGGTAGAAGGGGTGAGAAGAGGGGATGAGAGATGGGGAGGGAGAGGGAGGTGAGGTGGAGGGGGAGAAGGGTGAGGGGTGATTCATCAGAGACACACACACATATGCAGAAGATTATTGACTCGTGACTCATCTGCTGTTGTGAAGGAATGTGTGATTTTCCTGATGATGACGCTCTATAGGGTAATGTCCCGTGTGTGTAGACCTTATGTTGGCGCACACACACGCACACACACACACACACACACACACACACACACACACACGCACACACACACACACACACACACACACACACACACACACAGATCATTGTACCTCAGTGGATTAATCATCATCCATTACCTGTCTCATCTTTCTCTAAGTACCAGGTACATTAAAACCTAAAAAAAAAACCACCACTTAATTTACTCCAGCGGTACATTACGGAACAGTACCTCACCTTGAATGTTATTGATTTTAAGTAATAGTTCCAGCGTTGGGATCATTACCTGATAACAACACCTGGAGGAGAGGTTGAAGGAGGGGGTGTAGGTGGAAATTACGCTTCAGAACCCCAAGTCTCTAATAGAAATTCAATAGTTACCTCCTCCTCCCTCCTCCTCCCTCCTCCTCCCTCCTCCCTCCCTCCCTCCTCCCTCCCTCCTCTCTCCCTCCCTCCTCCTCCCTCCCTCCCTCCCTCCTCCCTCCTCCTCCTCCCTCTCCTCCTCCCTCACTTCTCTCACTCCTCCTCCTCCCTCCTCCTCCTTCCCTCCCTCCCTCTCTCACTCCCTCTCCTCCCTCTCATAATGTTACACAGTTGCACGTAATAACTAAATGTAAAAGTAATTAGGTCAGTATAATTCAGTATAATAATTTCTCTCAGTGTTCAGTCGATTCAGTTATTATGTTAGGGGGAAAATATATAATTATTCTTATTAATAATTTATCTTTCTGGGGGAGGGTTAGGTTAGGTTAGGGATTGTGTTTTATTAATGGTGGATGGAGACTTTTTTTGTGCATTAAAACAGCTTTAGGCTATTAGGGGTGAGGCAGGGGGAAGTGAAGGGGAGGAAGAATAGGGGAGACGGGGAGTAAAGGGAGGAAGGAGGGAGAAGGAGAATAATGGGATGGGAGAAGGAGGGAATTGGAGGTGGAAAAGGAATAGGAAAAGGAAGAAGAATACATATAAAAGTACCAAAATTTACAAGGTTAAGTATTCAGTCTTACGATTGTACAAACAAATAGATCATCTTAAAAACAAACACTTCAACACACACACACACAAACACACTTACAAACATACAAACACAACTTACACAAACACAGAGTAAGTTCCCTCCCTGCCTTACTCCCAATTAGGTTCAGATAATCACTAGTGTCAAATTCCTTCTTCTTGGAGTTAACAGCCACACGAAGCCGATTCCGATCCCTTACACCCTCTCTTCCCACCACCACTACTACTACCACCATCACCACCATCACCACCATCACCACAATCACTATCACCACTAGCACCACCACCAACTACAACCACCACTACTACCACCACCAACCACTACCACCACCAACCACTACCACCACCATCAGCCTACCAGCCAAGCCGCCTTATTCACTCGTGTTGTTAATCACCACGAACATTAGGGGACAATTACCGGCCTATTGTACCCTTCAGCCTCGCCACGTTCCTCCCCCTGCAGGAGAAGATCGCCCCTCTGAATCCCCTACATCCGATGACCACTCGCCTGGGATCGACCACCCGCCCCTCCTCCCTCCTGTATATATAAAAACCATCGCCACCACGGGCATACAACAGCGCCTGGCATTTTCCCGCTTCTCATTAAAATCCCATAAGTCTGTTGTATTGTGTTTGTGTGTGTGTGTTTATGTATGTGTGTTTCTGTGTTTGTATGTGTGTAAGTGTGTGTTTGTGTGTTTGTATGTGTAGGTAGTTTGTGTTTATGTGTATGTGTATTTTTGTGTTTCTGTGTGTGTTTATGTGTGTGTTGTTTGTGTGTTTGTATGTTCGTAAGTGAGTTGTGTGTATGTGTGTGTAGGTAGTTTGCGTGTGTTTATGTGTATTTGTGTATATAAGTAACTTTGAATGTCTGTTTATATATGTGTCTGTCTGTATATGAGTGTGACATTATGTGTGTGTGTGTGTGTGTGTGTGTGTGTGTGTGTGTGTGTGTGTGTGTATAAAAGACGTCATTTAAACTCTATTTTTTCCTCCATCATTAAACTTACTGTAAATCAATCCGGTAAATAATAACTTCTTCGTGGACCAAAAAAATAAAAATAATAAAAAATTACAAATCCTTAACTCGATCTGGACAAATTAGCCGCCATATTTTACTTATGATTATTTTAACAGGACTAAATTGCTTGTCGTTAACTTTAATTAATGACTTGGCTGATTCTTTATGTAGCCTGGCGTAAACAAGACGTGTGTGTGTGTGTGTGTGTGTGTGTGTGTGTGTGTGTGTGTGTGTGTGTGTGTGTGTGTGTGGACTTAAAAATCAACAACAATAACAACCAAATTTTATACAGAAAAAAAAACTAACTACCTTCTAATTACCTCCCATTAATAACTAATTAAACCTCATAACAAAAATCAATAAAACTCCTAAACAAAAGACGTATCACATAAAAGCTTTGAGCCTCGTACATCGTGGAAAACCAACACGTCAACATAACCAAAACAAACACCAGAAAACCTTATAATTCCAGCCCTGTGAACGTGGACCCCGCCTCACTCTCTCACAGCGGGAGATAGAGGGAGAAGTGGGAAGTAAGAACGAGTGGGAAAGGAAGAGAGAGAAAAGGGGAATTAGGTGATAATCCAGAAAGGTTACAATCTGGATGGGTGGAGGTGTTTAAGGGGGAAGGGGAGGGGAAGGGTAAGGGAATGGGGGTGTGTTAAAGCCTCTGAGAGTAGCAGGAGTGCAGGGAGATGCAGACCGTGGGAAGGTGAAGGAGTGGAGCTTGGTGATAGTGGTGGTAGTAGTGGTAGTAGTGGTGGTGGTGGTGGTAGTAGTGGTGGTGGTGGTGGTGGTAGTGGTGGTGGTGGTGGTGGTAGTAGTGGTGGAGAATGGGTGTTAGTTGTAGTGGTTGAATGTTGGTGAATGAGTGTTAATGTTGGCTAAATTCTCCAGCAAGTTAAGTCGGATATGATGGTAAACTATGATAATTATAAACATTCTCTCTCTCTCTCTCTCTCTCTCTCTTAATCTTCTCAAACGATGAATCAATCAGCCCCTTACACACAGAATTAAATCATCCCAGCTGCTATATATATCATACTTGTATCAAAAGGTCAGATCACGCAGCAGGAAAAAGACCTCCACTGGCTGGGAATGACTCCCTTTCCAGCTGTGTCCTATATGGAACTAATTCTTGGATTCGTGGCACTTAGATTTTTCTCATAATTATTATTATTATTAGAGTATTTCCATCCGCCAGTGCTAAAACAAACAAACACATCTTGACCTCGCCTCATGAACACACCTGCTTGACAGAACAAAGGGTTAATTACTGCTCACTACCTGGACTCCCACGTAAAATGTACCCACAAGAACTGGCTATAGAAATCTGAGTATTAACCTTCCCTACCCTTCACAAATACCTCCTGAATTATCCTTACTATGCCATGAGTAATGAGTATATATGACACACAGGTGAGGGAGGATAGAGGAGACAGGATAGGAATGAGAGGGTTAGGGGAGGGAGGATAAGGATGAGATGATGAGTGAGAGAGGATAGGGCAAACAGGATAGGTGAGAAACTATCGGATAATGACGTGTAAGAAGAGAAAGATGAATAAGTCAAGAATTAACATATGACTTGAGAGTAAAGAGTGAACCTTAACACACACGTCGTGAGTGTGTGTAGAGCTGGGCAGGGCCGGCCACGGGTGAAAGGTACTTCGTGACGGTGGTGAAGGAAGAGGTGAGGATGGGTGACGGGGAGAGGAAGAGAAGGAGAGGTAGAGAGGGAGGGGTGATGTGGAGGGGGTAAGCAAGGGGGAGGAAGGGAGAGGGAAGGGTAGGTAGGGAGAGGGGGGAAGGTTAGGGAGGGAGGGAGGGGTAGGAGATAAAGCAGTATGTCGTCAGGGAAAGCAACACTCAGCAAAGACTAAGGAAATTTTGTGTGAGAAATATATGTAAATCTAAGCATTGTAAATTTGACGGTGCAAGCGAGGGTGATGTTGCAAGAGAGAGAGAGAGAGAGAGAGAGAGAGAGAGAGAGAGAGTAAAAAAATGCAATGCTGTAAGAGTGCTAAGCTCTGATTTGACAAGATGATACGCTAAACACGAAGCCTGAAGAGGAGTCCCTAAAGGGGGTCACTTAGTCCTTCTCTGTTTGTTTATTTGAATATATTTTATAAATTGATTCTTAGGGCGGTATCTCAGTCACCTTTTTGAACCAGGAAGCTCAGAATTTCGACAGAGTAATATCAAAATGCTTAGGTAGACAAATAATTTTTCTTTTCTACTTTTTTGACTCATATACCGTCCCTTAACCATTACCTCTTCAAGTGTAAAGTACTGGACGATGTATATTGAACGTGTCATTATATGTTATAGTTTTGATTCCCGTAACTTAAAATCAATTAGAACATGTACAGTAATACAAGTTTCATTAGCTATTATGTGTATCTATATATTCGTCCCTATACACGGTGTCTATGTATATGAGTATGTGTGTTTTGATGTGTGTTCGTAAATGAATTCTAAAGATCGAAATACAAAGAAAGAAAGAAAGAAAGAAAGAAAGAAAGAAAGAAAGGTGAAAAAAGAAAGAAAAACTACAAGGGAATATCCATCGGACAAGAGCAAGAAGGAGACAGAAAAGTGAAAGTGCTGGAAGAAAAACCTCTTTTACATCTTGACATCTACACCATACATCACCAGTCAGGAGTCAAGAGGCCGTCCAGAGAGAGACGCCGTCACCACAACTCCCACATTAGGTAGAGAGACATTATCCCCTTACCATATGAAGCCCTGACAATAATCACAATATAACCAAGAGATGAACACCTTTAGAGGGGGAAAAATATATATAACAACAACAACAAAAGAATGAGATCCACGACTTGTTATGATCCTCGCTAAGTGCATTCTGAAACAAAAGAGCATCGTTCCCAAACCTTCCAACACGACTCGAGAAATCTGGACCTTGAATCTGTAAAACTTCCTATTTTTTTTTTTAATATCCAAGGATTAAAAAAAAATTCGACCATATTTACGGTAAAATTTCGGTGTAATCTTGACAACAAATTCGGATGTTATGTTTTTTTTTTATCGTAGCTTAAATAAACCATTAAGGTGTATATATTAATATCTCAAGTTTTGGGGGAAAATTAGCTTAAGAAGAGCAGTAACGACCTCGAGAATCTGTACGTCCGTCTTCTAATAACCGAGTCATCAGTTAGCTTGCAGAACGACTGTCGACTTGCCTTGTTTGGAAGCAGCCAATTACCTCCCGGCTGGAGATTGCATGACCTAACCTCCCGACTCGTCCGGGATTTTTACTGGTTCTTGTGGAGGTGTATGATGGCTTCCTATTGGCTTATAGAATCTTAGATATCTGATATTTCCATTGGTCCTTGAAGATATATATGACTAATGGCTTCCTATTGGTCCGGTAGAGTTTTGGCAAGCTTCCTCATTGGCTGTTCTTGATCAAACTTTCTTTTCACGCAACCAACTTTAATTTTTGTTTTGTGAATGAAGAATAATCAGTAACTCTTGAAGTAAGGGAAGTGAGGGAAGGAGGAAATGAAGACTTGTAGAAATGTCCATGAGGATGATGTTAGGTTAGGTTAGGTTAAGTTAAACTGGGACCTATCACGACTGGTGCCACTATAACATCCACGAGAAGCGAAACACAGCTGTCCAAAACATCGAACCATCCCACTTCCGTCTTGAATAACTTCCATATTGAGATTCAAATTAGCTCGTGCTGAGGCCATATCATAGCTCACGCTCAACACCTGTAATGATGCTGCCTTTAAAAGAATAATAGTCACGGAGAGTAATAACGTGAGAAAGTAATAGGGATAATAAAATAGATAGGGCATTAGATAAAGCGTATTATGGAGCATTACAAGAATGAACGGGAGAAGATTTGAAGCGCTTCGAACCTTTCCACCCGAAGAATCTTGAACCATGTAGTCGCTCGCGTTTCATTTTGCTCTGAATAACAAATTAATGTATATAGTTACTGTGAGGTTGTGATGGATATGTAAATCAAATCTGGTTTTCAATGTGTAAAAAACTTTCTAACTTTCTATAGACAACAGAATCATCGCTCATAAATAGATTCTATAAACATAAGTGATTAAGGGTTTGATCCCATGTGGCATTTGACTTTTGTGAAGAGCATCGAGTATTAAAATTAGCTTCACCAAATACTTTTTTTACTATTTTTATTTTCTACCAGTTGTAGTTTTGTGTGTGTGTGTGTGTGTGTGTGTGTGTGTGTGTGTGTGTGTGTGTGTGTGTGCTTTGACAAACATGTTTTTTGTTTAGACTCGTATTTTTCTTGTTTCTTTCTTGTTTGTCCGGGCGATATCTCACATTTTTGGGGGTAATTAGGAAGTTAAAATTTAGATACAATAATGACCAAGTGCTGTTTTAGTGCTATATTAACATTTATTTAATAACAGGAGGAAAAAATGTACACAGAACGTTCCACTACTCTACAGGCAGAAGATAAACAAGCCGGTGTGAAGGCGCCAGTGTCTTAGAGGAGTTAAGTTTACCCCTTAAGGAATTATTTCCCCGAAAACTGGAGACAGGATCTACCACCACCACCACCACCACCACCTGCAACATCGGCCTCTCACCACCCTCCCTTCCCTTACTATCTCACTCCCTCCTTCACTCCCTTACTCTCTCCTTCACTCCTTATCTCCCTCCGTCCCTCCCTCCCTCCCTCCCTCACTCACTCTCTCACTCCCTTCTTCACTATCCCCCTCACTCCCTCCCTACCTCCCCCATTCCCCCCTAACATCCTTCTCTCCCTCCCTCACTCCGGGTCGCCAATTAGTTTACTGGGCTACATAATAATGCAACTTCCACTAAACTGGTTATTCATTAGAAAACTATATATTTACGTTCTTTAGTTACTGTCAATGAAATAAAACGTCTTCTCTTTACCGTTTGATGTTCATTGTGTGATTTGCCTTGGTAGTCAGACGTGTTAAATCGTAAAGTGAAGAGAGAGAGAAAAGTTTATCCACAGCAAAAAAAAAAAAATAAGTCTGTTGAAGGGAGAGAGATCGTCTTACTGCCCGCGGCACTTATAAGGGAGAAGAAGCCATGTTCTGTTCCTATCTCTTGCCCAGGTCTAAAAAGACTCCAAGACGATCCAAGCCGCTTATAATTCTCCCCTCTTACTCTTAGATCCTTTATAACCTAAACCTATAAGAGAATTCACATACATATAAAAAAACAAAAGACGTACGAGTCATATTTTTCTTTGTTTACACAGCTAAGGGATATATTATACCAATTACTGTGATAACTCAAAGGTAGTATTAAACCTGCTTCCCACCTTACGCTTACGCTGTGGTTATCTGAGTCTTTCATCAGCTCACACCTTGACCATGCGCCAGTCATCCCCTCCACCACCTCTACTTTCTGCTCCACCTCTCTTACGTAAAGCTTCATAAGACTTCACTTCACGTTTCGGTGCAGCTTCATGTGTCGGTTACCTATACCTTTCGTCTCGTTATAGCTTAAAGTCTCGTCATAAAGTTTGTATACGTTTATGTCTCGTTTAGCTTCGTCTCTCGTCTCGTTATAGGTTATATTATATACGTTTATGTTTCGTTTACGATTATTTAGCTTCTTTTCACCTCCCGGATAGCTTAACTGTGTGTAACTATAGCTTAACGTTATGTATTTCAATAACTTCAACTTTACGTCCCGTGTAAGTGCTGTAAATACGACTACATTCAACTCTCTCTTATACAAATCCCTATACAATCATCGTCGGTACTAAACACAGGTTCTTCTCTCAGACTACCGAGTGTAAAAGACGTGTAAGTACAACCATCAAACACTTCCACCCTAAATGAGACGAGCTCCTTCAAGAGTATAGAGTGAGGAAAGGAGAGAACTTGCTATCCAATACTGCAGACGACCGCGAAAGTTCCGGATCTGAGCAGTAGGAGGATCAGAACCCATGTGACCTATCAGGGGTGATCACATTAGCGCTGATACATGCAATCAGATCCTCCCGGCTCTTGAGTTTCGTTCGTTTATTGTTTATTCACATCTGTGGGTTATTTGCACTCTTAAAATAACTCGTAACTTATTGAAATACATATATAAATAATCTCTAAGGCATAATATGTATTCTATAACTGTTAGAAGTGGTAGTATTGGTTTTAATTATAGATGATAAGGAGTTATAGAGGCAGGGGTTGTGTCCGTATCAAAAAGAGAAGCGATGATAGATTCTGATCCTCTTGTGTGTAATTAGAGCCAGTAGCCGAGGTGCAACTGTCGGTAGAGTGAGCGCCCTGACCACCGCAGAGTCTTCTACTTATTTTTGCTTTGTTTATGAGTCTGTGTGTGTGTGTGTGTGTGTGATCTGCAACGAGTATAATATAGATTT
This sequence comes from Homarus americanus, assembly GCF_018991925.1. NCBI lineage: Eukaryota > Metazoa > Arthropoda > Malacostraca > Decapoda > Nephropidae > Homarus > Homarus americanus. The sequence goes on along the minus strand of NW_024725463.1, from coordinate 482,299 downwards.
ACTTTACCATTTCAACCTTCACGTGTCCAATGTAAGCTGTTGTTACTCTTTACATTATTTCTGTAGTAAACGCCTAAGTAAGAGAGAGAGAGAGAGAGAGAGAGAGAGAGAGAGAGAGAGAGAGAGAGCAAATCAACAACTATCACACATCATTAACAGGTCACCGACGGCCCACTTCCCTGTCCATCATCTCAATCATCTAGTAATCCATTTTTTTGCTGACATTTTAGGACATAATCTTCACTACAACAATAACACGGTTTATTTAGCCTTGGATATTAATATAAACACGATAATTGAAGGTGTGTTGTAATACATATAGAATGAAACTGTTGTCAATATATAATTTCACTGATAATTATTCGGCGTAGTAATTATTTAACCCTGGAAGCTAAATTACCCATTATTGAAGGAATAAAGTAATAATTAGTGGAGGCCAAGTGCTTAATACACCCACCTCGTCACACCTGCCTGTAAGGGGGAGGGAGCCGCAGGTGAGAGACAGGTGTTCCTCCCTCCTCACCTGTAATTGGCGAGATGATGGCCAGGTGGATGAGGAAAATATTGTTAATGATGAGGAATATAAAGGTGTTAATATCTCTCTCTCTCTCTCTCTCTCTCTCTCTCTCTCTCTCTCTCTCGCACAATACATATGTCAGACTGTATTTCTTCTATATACAATTCCACACTCCTGAAATATCTGAATGTCAGGTAAAATGTCGTGTTTTTTTTTTACATTACCTGAGATAATTTAGCAAAAGGTAAATTACACGAGTCTTATTTATCCAGGTAGCCACACACACATTATCAAGGGCACAACTGCTACTATGTTACCTGTGTTATTTTAGGTTGCTGCGTCAGACAACTCTATGAATGCCTCTCCTGACTGTCTGGTTAAGATATTTTTCAGCATTTCTTATGATATTTGTTTCTTCGCTCTCTGTCTGTTTGTCTGATTATCTCTTTCCATCCTTTCCCCTTGTTTCGTACCCCCTTCTTTCCACCCCTCCTTCCTTCACCCCCTCTTCCCTCCTTCTCTCCCTCTTTCCCTCCCTTCATCCCTCACGCCTTCCTATCCCCTTCCTTCCCTCTCTTCTCGTTGCTGGGAGGTGGTGTGGCCATGGACAGCCTTCCCGTGGGTCTCACTGGGTGCCGTTCCCCTATAAATAGTCGCGGGCACTCATCATCATCCCACCACTAATGCCATGTACCCAGCAACAACACTACCTCATCCTCCTATCCTCTCACGATCTTAATCTCTGGAATGAAAACGTGATTTATGATGAAGAGAGATGAGACACTGTGACCAGATAATGTAATAAGGATAGATGTTGGGGTGGTGAGTAAGGTAGTGAGGGAAGTATTTGACACTTGTTCTGGCAGTACTGTCTCTCCCAGAGCGTCCTGACGTTTGTTTACGTTTTATCGTCGAGGTCGGGCGGCATCTACCGGGTTTTTATTTACACCACAGCGAACGATCACTCCTTCACATCCCCTAGCAACCTCCCTTTGTTGACATTCGCTAATAATCCCTCCCATATCCTTCCTCCCCTTTACCATCGCTCAAGGATCAGACTCTCTTTCATATGTTTCAATGTTGCGTGTTGCAGAAAAACATCCAACTTGTTGTCGTGCAATTAATTCACTCGTTCATGTAGGGCAACGTGACCCCTATAGGATGAGTCGTTTGGTTCACATCCGCGTGTTTGTTTATGTCTTGTAGCCGAGGCGTCAACACTGGCCGTTCCTTCAATCAACGCTTCCTGTCATCAGTTGAAACAGGTTTTGAGTTTTCAGAATACATGACATTAGCTCTTGTTAGTTTTCGGTTTATTGAATCGAAAAAGAGAATTAATGAAAAAAAGAACATTACAAGACTTTGAATATATGAAGTAAAAAGTTTAGATACTGTTTTATTACAGGAAGAAAGTCTTAAAAAATATTAACATAGAATTTTATCAATACAATGAATATATTTCAATTAATTGTTAACTTAAACATATTGCACACATCAGACAGGTAAAACAAATTAAAATGACGTACAGGTAACTCAGACGAACCTGACGTGTGTGTTAACCTAACCTAACCTAACCTAACCAAACCTAATCTTAACCTGATTCAACATGGAATTTATATTTACTTTCATCAACACGTTAATTAATTTGTATAAGTAGCGTAATTAATTGGGCTAATTAATGATATTAATTGTATTAATTCGAACGAGATTCATGATTATACAGGTGAATGGATTATCCTATGTAACCTTTAGTGGTCATAACCCGTACCTACACTTGTACCTGTACCTACACCTGTACCTGTACCTACACTTGTACCTGCACCTACACCTGTACCTGTACCTACACTTGTACCTGTACCTACACTTGTACCTGTACCTCAAGTGACTCCGGAACAGCGTAGTAACAGAGGTAAATAATCCATCAAGGAGTTATATTGAGACATGGTTCAGGTTAGGTCCGCTTACTGCCCTAGAAATAACCACCTAAATACCAGGGGGCTGTTTTGGTGTCAGGCCCAGCTGTTGTTGTGTCAAGTGGTGTGGTGGAGGGTGGGGGAGGGAGTGGTGAGGGGGAAGGGGAGAGGGGCTGGTGAAGGGGGAATGTTGGTGAGGGGAAAGGAAGGGGATAATGGTGGTGGTGGTTAAGGTGGGAATGAAAGGGAGAGATGGTGGTAAAAGGGAAAGGGGTATTGGTGGTAGTACTCAAATGGGGTAAGGAAGGGGAAAGGGTTCTGATATTTGTGGCTGTCGTGGTTATGAGAAAACATCCTTACATTATTTCCTACCCCCATAACTTCATGTAGACTCTCAGTACAACATTGTCCCATTACAATGAACTAATTACAAACATTCTCACAACTCATTATAGAGAGGGAAAAAAATAAATACTCAGAATAAACAAAAAAATACACCTCAATCTTACTAAATAAAGTTGTTAAAGAAAATAATGGTAAAAAGTGGACAAATAAATAACACGTCTCCGGGAATTACCATATCATCTCTGTTATCATCCAGCGAGTGACTCAAGTGTATCCAGCGAGTGACTCAAGTGTATCCAGCGAGTGACTCAAGTGTAAATGGTGAATGGTTTACACTTGATGCCATACGGGTGAGAGAGAGAGAGAGAGAGAGAGTGTCAAAGACCTTGTCAAAATGGTGGTAGTAGTGGTAGTGTTGGTACAGCTGTCTAGAGATACATCCTAACCACAGTTCTTATCTGGCGTTCATTCACGTCTTACTCAAAGCACACTTTCGTTCGCTGGCTTGTCACTTGGCGTGTTTCTGGTCGCTGGAGATGTTTACAACCTCCTGGGTGTTACCTCCTTACCCTCACACTCCACCTCTCTCCATAGCTTAGGTTTATGTATTCTGATTGGTAGTGTGTGTGTGTGTGTGTGTGTGTGTGTGTGTGTGTGTGTGTGTGTGTGTGTGTGTGTGTGTGTGTGTGTGTGTTTTTCTCTTATCCCTTCCTTCCCTCTCTCTCTCTCTCTCTCCACCAACCTTTCCTTTCCCTTTCTTCTTCCCACCCTCCCTTTCTCCCCTTTTTATTTCTCTCCCCATCCTATCTTTCTTCCTGCCTCCCCTTCCCTTGCACTCTTTCTCTCTCCCTTTCCTACCCTCCCTTCCTTCCCTTTCATTCTCCCCTTACCACCCTTCTTTCCCTTTCTCTTCCCCCTCCCACCCTTTCTCCCACCCTTCCTACCCTCCCTCTCTCCCTTCCCTCGTCTCTTACTTCCCCTCTCTCTACCCCCAACACCTGCCTCCTTCGTTACGTCTTCCACTATACTCGCTCTGGTCTGTACTACTCCGCCTCTTCACCTTCCACGCAACACAGTGGAACACAACTGACCTGAGATCAGTTTAGTCCAGTGATTTTATACGAGTGTTTTATACCTGGTAAATGCATCTTAAGATTTCCTTTCATTAAACTCACAATACTTCGAATTACCTACGTGTATGTTAGCGAATGTTAGCATGGTGTTAATAAGCTTTAATATAATCAAAGAACATTTTAATGGTTAGGTTAGGTAAGGTCAGGTTAAGTTAGGTTAGGTGAAGGTGGCATCAATCATATATAAACTCCATACTAACACAAACAACTGTCATTATAGAAAGTAAATCTACTTCTAAACACAACATTCAAGGTATATCAGCCACAGTGTCGTGATTATACCATATAGCCTTGAGCACTAAAAGTATATATATACAAAAATATACCACAAACAAATAAGTATTATATTATTGTCAACTAACTTTTATGGTATTTATTTATTACTTCTAAAAGCTTTCGTAAAATTAAATAAAAGCAGCCAACCACTTTAGTTCTTGTGTGGTAAAAAAAAAAATCCTTCCTTGTTGCAATATAAGCACGACAAGGAGCTATTTCTTTGTTGTCCTTGCCCACCTTTCATCTTCTTGCCCTCTGTGGTTACTTTCGTTGCCCACACCTCCCTTATTCCCGCCTCTCCCCTCTCAACACCCCCCTCACCCCTCTCTCCCCTCAGAACACCCCCCTCTCCCCTCTCAACACCCCCCTCACCCCTCTCTCCCCTCACCCCTCTCTCCCCTCAGAACACCCCCCTCTCCCCTCTCAACACCCCCCTCACCCTCTCTCACCCCACCATTCCCTCACCCCTCCAACACCTCACCCTCACAACACCCCCCTCCACCCTCCCTCCCACAACACCCCTCACCCCTCTCCCCCTCCCCCTCACCTTTACCCCTCTCTCTCCCCCCTCACCCCCCCCACACACCCCCACCTCCCTCTCTCCCCTCCCCTCACCCTCCCTCACCCCTCCCCTTCCCTCCCTCACCCCTCTCTCTCCCTCACAACACCCCCCCCACCCCTCTCTCCCCTCACACAACACCCCCCCACCCCTCTCTCCCCCTCCCCAACACCCCCCCTCACCCCCTCTCCCCTCACAACACCCCTCACCCCTCTCTCCCCCTCACAACACCCCCTCACCCCTCTCACCCCTCTCTCCCCTCACAACACCCCTCACCCCTCTCTCCCCTCAACACCCCTCACCCCCTCCCCTCTCCACGCTGCTGAACACGGAGCCTGAATATATAACTCATATTCTCCCATAGATCAAGATCTCTCCCCTCTGTCCTACTCCCCTCATTAATCTCTCCCCTTTTTTACCACCCCAGTGTCACAAGTAGGCGACTAACACACCCTCAAACTGCTTCTCCCCTTTACTTACTCCCCTCTTAAGTATCTACCTCCTCCCCCCTAATGATACCTCTCCCTTTCTCCCCCTAGCAACACTTCCTCTCTCCTCCCCCTTTTCCCTTCCCCTCTTCCTCTATCCCCTTCCTTTCTCCCTAACGACACTCTTTCTCCCCGATTCTTTCCCCTTCCCCTAGCAACACCTGTCCCCTTCCCTTCCCCTTTCCCTTAATTACACTTCCTCTCCCTTCATCTGCCTTTCCCACACACCTTTCCTCCTTTCCTCTTCCACCTCTTGCCTTCATTAAGTTTACTGTACCCTTCCCTTGCCACACTTTCCCCTACTTTCCCTTATGATATTTACCTTTCCTCCCTCATCTTAAAAGAGGGAGGAAAGAAGGAGAGAAGTAAGGGGACTTGAGAGGGTGGAAGGAAGGGGTAGGAGAGGGTGAGGGAGGGAAAAAGGGAGGGAGGGAAGGGGAGATGAGAGAGGAGGAAAAAATGAATATGAGAGAGAGAAGGGGTGAAGGAAGGAAGGAAGGAAAGAAGATGAGAGGGAATGAAATACTCTTGGAGGGAAGGTAGGAGGAGGAGGGAGAAGGATAAAATGTGAATAACGAGAGACAGAGACCACCCAGACGGTGAGAGGGAGAGAGGGAGAAAAGGAAAGAAGGAAGAGAGAGGGAAGGATGGATGAAGGGAGGTAGAGAAGAAGGCAGCATCATTCGTCACAAGTTACGCTGCTGTGACGCTTGTGACGCGGTGAGGGATGGAGGGAGGGAGGGAGGGAGGGAGAGATAGAATGGGGAGAAGGGACAAGGGAAGATTGGCAAGGAAACTAAGGTTAAAGGGCAAGAAGTAGATGAAAGGCGGGCAAGAACACCATTGAAAGTGGGCAATAAATCTAAGGTTCTCAAAGGTTCGTTGAGGTTCGCAAAAGTGAACCTTGAGACGCCAGTAGTGTTAAAATCTGAGGGAGCTTCTCACCTTCTTATCGGTGTGTGTGTGTGTGTGTGTGTGTGTGTGTGTGTATGTGTGTGTGTGTGTGTGTGTGTATGTGTGTGTGTAATCTAGATATATACACATCCAGACGCATACACATACACCCACTCTTCTACACACACAAAAAAGCATAAAAATCTAGATCAGGAAATAAAAATCTTGAAAAAAAAATCGAAAAAAAATTAATAAAAATGTAAAAACAGAACTAGTGAATAAATTATCATACATAAACAGACAATTTAATATATGAATAAATAAAAGTAAAATAAAACAAAATTAAGTTCATTACTAAAAAGATGAAATTAATCTATAAAAAAATATACAAATCAATAGTCAACGAAATAAACTTATGAAAAATGAATAAATAAACTAAATACTAATTAGTCTACCTGTCTATTTCTTCTGTCCACCTCCCCGTCTGTTCATCATCTCACGAAACTCTGGGACACAAGACCGTAGAGTTAAACACACTCGGAAAATTGTACTGTAAGTGTGAGTGTTATTCCGACTGGTAACTTACCATAAAGACTACAGGTGTGTATCCACTTACCTGTTAATAATTAGGCGTAAGCTCACCTGTGTATTTTAGCATATACACACCTGAAGGTAAATATATATGCGTAAGGTTATATCAATTCGTGAAAATATTAAGGCCAAGGAATCTAGAAGTGGGTGTAACTGTGTGTGTTGGGTGTAGATATGTGTAAGTGTAAGGGAGAGGAAAAGGAAGAGAGAGGTGTCATGATGTCTGGGCCCGTCTCAGCTACACAGTACACGTGCGGTATGTTGCCTTGGTAACCGTATATCTAGCGTCATTAAAACAGCGTTACATTCACACTCGAGAAGTCAAGTATGACACCAACGACCCGGGAGGTGAAGTCACAAGTCTCCATTACTCATACTTGACGTCTGTTTGGTGTTAGTGTTATGTGTTATACCTTGATGATATGGTGTGAAATAATAAAATAAATATTATGATTATTATTACCTATATTATTATTATTATTATTATTATTATTAAAAATACATGACAACAAAACGTTTAAAAATGTTACATACAATAAAAACAACAATAAAACACAAACAATCAAACAAACAATATCCAATCTCTTTGTACAGTGTGTTTGAGACTAACGCAGGTGAGTATACGAGCGTGGGAAGTAATGGCTGCCGGACGTGTTACAAGAAATGCTCATTAGTGACCCTGTCCTGACCTTACCCTCATTAATAATAAGATAACTAATAACCTACTTAAGTCTTTGGTGTTATGATTAAGACGAAGAGTAAAATAATAATAATAACAATACTACTACTACTACTACTACTACTAATAATAATAATAATATTTTCAATCCACAATTTTATACTCAAGTGCCTGAAGACAGCAAGTCATAGTGTACAGTATACGTAATCCCGTTGACTGTATTTCAATCATTCATTTCGTCTAAAATTTAGGAATAAAAATAAAAATTCTATTCAATCCAGTTCCAGATTTTTGTAAAAGACTCTGATGTCAATTCTTTCCCCAAATCAGGTTTTCATTGTGAGTGTTTGGCATCGAAAAATCTTACGTTAACGGATTTTTTGACGGATTTTTTGACGTTTTTTTTTTTGAGTAGTTGGTGTACAGGTCTTTCATACAGGGGGATTAAGTGTCGCTCTATTGACTCAAGTGGGAAGAAAAATCCTTGTTTACAATCCACTGTGACTCAACTTTTGTCACGATGCAGGTGTACTCCTTGAGGTGTGTGTGTGTTGAGTGATTTACCTACCAGGTGTTCTAGACCTTGTACTGGAATCTCTCTCTCTCTCTCTCTTTCTTTCACCCCTCTCTCTCTCTCTCTCTCTCTCTCTCTCTCTCTCTCTCACTCTCTCTCTCTCTCTCTCTCCTCCCCAACCATCATGTCCTTCCGCTACTCGATAACGGCGTCTTGAAGCAATCAAGAGATATCTAATTAAGTTCACCATCAGTCATAGCTAATAACCAGCCGAACTACCGGCCCGGGGCGCTAATGAGGCCCTAGGGACAATCTCTTCCTTGCTTCTACTGGTGACTTGTACTGGTGACTTGTGATGGTGACTTGTACTGGTGACTTGTGATGGTGACTTGTACTGGTGACTTGTGATGGTGACTTGTGATGGTGACTTGTACTGGTGACTTGTGATGGTGACTTGTACTGGTGACTTGTACTGGTGAATTGTACTGGTGACTTGTACTGGTGACTTGTGATGGTGACTTGTACTGGTGACTTGTGATGGTGACTTGTACTGGTGACTTGTACTGGTGAATTGTACTGGTGAATTGTACTGGTGACTTGTACTGGTGAATTGTACTGGTGACTTGTACTGGTGACTTGTGATGGTGACTTGTACTGGTGACTTGTGATGGTGACTTGTGATGGTGACTTTTACTGGTGACTTGTACTGGTGACTTGTGGACACTAAGGCTACAAGCGTACACCCTCTTCCTTGACGTGGATTAATAACTCAGGTGTGTTGCTTAAGGCTGACAAGATAAGCTACTATCTTACTTAAGCTAACACGATGAAAGTTAATTATAGCTTTGTTATGCTTGAAGTGATAAGCAAGTGTCTGGATTGTGTTAAAGAAATATATCAGTGTCTAGCTTATATTAACCTTTTGAGAAACAATTAAATAACATTAAAATCCTATCATCAAGTTCAAAACGTTATAAAAATAAATGAACTTATAAGACCCATAAAAACTCGTTTAAGGCAGAACTTGCATTAGTATACATCGAGGAGGTGTAGGCAGATTAAATCGTAATAGTAATTTCAAAGGGACGGTGTGTGGTGGGCGTATTTATCTTTCTGGTAGTCGACACCCTCGCTAATGAGGCAGAGGGTGTTGTGTTACTTCACCACTGTTACCACGGGGGTGTAGGTGTAGTGGGTAGGGGGGGTGGTATCAGGAGGTGCAGGGAAGGAGGAGGTTTTGTGGGGAGGAAGGAGAAGGGAAGTGTGTGTGTGTGTGGTGGGGGGGTGATGTGAGGGTTAGGGTGGTGTGTGACAGGGAGAGTAGAGGGGAGAAGGGAGAGTAAAGGGTGTGTGAGGTAGAATGTAGAGTGAGGGATGTGTGAGAGGGAGATAGGAGTTTAGGGGGTGTGAGAGGAAAAAAAGCGAGTGATGTATGTAGGTTGCCAGGCCCATAACTACCCAGGTCTCTAGGCTACCCAGGTCTCTAGGCTACCCAGGTCTCAAGGCTTCCAGGTTTCTAGGCTACCAGGTTTCTAGATTACCAGGTCTCGGTGTCCCTAGATCCCCTAAGGTCACTGTGTCACGCCCCTCTACTCTTATGGCCGATTGGGTGATCGCGTGGGGCCGCCTCCCCTGAAAAAAACTTCCTTCTTTATTTTGGTGCCGTCTATAGCGTGCCCGTGTGTGTGTCTTGTCAGTCTTCCAAGGTATTTTATATTCGCTGTCTTGGTGCTATATCTAGGGCCGATAACTTGGTGGCATGTGTGGCGCCTTGGTGAGATATGTAGTGCCTATAGCTTGGTGACTTATGGATTGCCTATAGCTTGGTGACTTAAGGAGTGCCTATAACACTTGGTGCTATATGCAGTGCCTAATACACTTGATATACTGCCAGAGGTAAATAATGTATCAAAGCAAAGACCTATGGAAAAGTCTCCTTGCTTAAGACGAGGACGCAAAAATAACACTTGATATTAGACTCTGAGGATGCGGAGGCTGATTAAAACTACCAATTACACGAGGTTATTTACCATAATGAATAATAATAAACGACAAATGAATAACACGAATATAAGAGGAATATTTTATACTATACTGAAAATCCTTTGCCAATTAGGTCAAAGATAACGCCACGGTCTGCACACAGTGGTGGGGGCATCGCGTGTGTTGACCTCCTTCAATGGCCAGCACCTTTCTTTGTCAGTCTCCAACAGCAACTTCTTTTGACCTTCTCCGCCCCCACGCCCACCGCCCCCTAGTCCACCCCACCATCCCTCCCCAGCCCACCTCCGCCCCTCCGCCCCCAGCCCCACTCCTCATGCCCCCCCAAAAAACGATCCTTAAGACGAGAGAAAAAATAAAAATAAATGGCAGCAGGAGTCTGAAGGTCTTGTATTGTCGTTGACGTGGGTGTTTTTCTCTCTCTACCTCCCCCCTTGTTTTTGTGATGGGGGGGGGTGACGTCTCTCTCTCCCACAGGCAAAAAAAATATCATTAAGGAAAAATAGGTCATTCCTTTATATAACACAAACATATAAGACCTTGATTAGTTCTCATTTTGTTTACATTTTTAATCATCAATCTTATACTAATGTTTTTTTTTTTCAGCTACTTCAACTGGATCACCTGAAGAATCGATACCCCAGCTTATTTCACCTGAAGATTAACCACCCTATCCTAACCTAACCTAACCTAGCCTGACCTGACCTAACCTAACCTAACCTGACCTATTCTAACCTAACTTAATCTCATCTAACTTAACCTAGCCTTACTAACCCTCTGAGCGCAATGGCTTAGCCCCTTACGTATGATGAGTTAACCCCAAGAGTACGATGACTTAACCTCTTGAGTACGATAACTTACCCCCTCAGTACTCAAGGGCTTAAGTGAAAAATCAACATAATGTTTTTTTTTTGTTTTTTTAGACCCTGCGACCTGATTTACTATGAAGGTTTAGTTCTCTTGAGGTCCGGCAGTCAGAGATACAAGTCCGAGTCATTTAGTTCTTCATCGTCAGTTAGTGTGGATGATGATGGGTGTCAGGCCAGTAATGGGGCGTACTGATGAGACCACCATGTATGGGTCACGGTACATATTGTATGGTATGTACGTCACTTACCATATGTGTGTGTGTGTGTGTGTGTGTGTGTGTGTGTGTGTGTGTGTGTGTGTGTGTTTTATTCATGTATGCCAATATGTTCGTATGACTGTGTGTACGTTTTGGCACCTAAACAAATATTCAGGTATTCTACATTTTTACTTTATTATTAATTCTAAGTTTTTATGTAATACTTATTTACATTTATTCTTATTATTATTATTATTATTATTATTATTATTATTATCATAAATTTACGTGACTTTTTGACGCATTATTCGCCATGGCCAAAATATGGACTTGGACAAATCGAAGCACTTGGTCGACCACAGCGTCAGTTTGAATAACAAATGAGGGTGAACAGCACCTCGAGTATTAAACCAAGTATGTACAGCCAGATGATGGGGAAAAAGACACATGTTTGAGCTACAAAGCGAGTCTCAAATGGCACAGTAAATTATGCATGAAATGGAACTATGTAGATAAATCTCCCGCCACTTGGCTGGTATTGTGAAAATATCCACAACTTATGAGATGGAATTTTTTTTTTTTTTGGCATTTGTTAAGAAAAATATGGTTAGTAGTTCATTGAATTTAATGGTGATATGTTAAAGGGGATTAATTATATATTAGGATATTGGGATATAATTATATAAGGATGTTATTGGGTTTAATTTATATATGTTGATGGGATAAAATTATATATTAGTTTGTTATCGAGATTCAATTATATACAAGGATTATATTGGGATTAAATTACCATATATATTAATGAATTAATTTAAAATGAGACAAGATAAAATATAAATGACATGAAAATTATAAATGACGACAAACGTATATAGAAATTCGTTAAATTTCAGTGAAGAAAGTTTAAAACTCGATTATAATATTTACCATAAAAAACTAAATTTACAAGGTATTGTATGGCAGTCAGACACGCTACACTTCCTGCATTTTTACCAACAAGAATTCCAACCATGTCGTTCAGTAGATTGAACGTGTATATATATAACAAAGAATAAATCCAACTATATTATTCCACCTATGTCATTCAATGTGGATATTTAAACACAGTAATGTATTAACCGATGAATTCTAAAACTACTAAAAATATAAATACTAAAATAAGAAAAATATAATAATTTCAAGTAGTTTTCATAAGATTTTTCAAAATAATTCCAAAGTAAATTATATAAAAGACTCATATATAATACATGAACTATAAACTCACCAAAATACAAAATTCTTAACTAAAAAATACTTATACTTTCCCATACACACATAAACTGCATCATACATCAATCAGTATATGTGCATCACAAGTATACTGAGATAATCTGTATGACAATAACACCCGAACGAAAGCAATAATGTTTACGCGGTATTCACAATAAGATTTCACACGAGTGGACGTTAACATTATCCAGAAATTCTTATATGGTACAAACCGATGTCTTTCTGTTATTTGCTTCTGTTTTTGTTACTTATATCACCCCTTGGTCCCCCTCACCACCTGCAGGAGGGTATTGGGTCCCCTTACCACCTACAGGAGGGTGTTGAGTCCCCCTTACCACCTACAGGAGGGTGTTGGGTCCCCTCACCACCTACAGTAGGGTATTGGGTCCCCTCACCACCTACAGTAGGGTATTGGGTCCCCTCACCACCTACAGGAGGGTGTTGGGTCCTCCTCACCACCTACAGGAGGGTATTGGGTCCCCTCACCACCTACAGGAGGGTGTTGGGTCCCCCTTACCACCTACAGGAGGGTGTTGGGTCCTCCTCACCACCTACAGGAGGGTGTTGGGTCACCCTCACCACCTACAGGAGGGTGTTGAGTCCCCCTCCTCATCCATCACCCGCCGTCCCCACCACCACCATTGCCACTCTCGCGTTTTCCAGGAATTTTAAATTTTTCGTTTTATCTTGTTCGAGGTCACGAGTTTTAATTTTGTTTTCACATTTGTCAATTTACTGATTTAAATGTTCGGTTTTGACAGTTAAATAATGTTAATGTTTCTCGCTAATTGTATTTTTTTACAACTTTTCTTTGCGCTTTCTTTCCTTCCCATCCAATTTATTGTAAATTTTCTTCTATTCTCTTATTATTTAGTATTTTTTCTTCCTAATCCTATTTTAATCAGTTACTATCTCTTTCACTCTATTTTACCTCTAATTATGCGTCCTTCCAATCCTATTTCCTCCTAATCTTGTTTCTCCTCAATCCTCTTCCATTCTAATCAGTTCCCATTGGATCTTGTTTCCTCCATGTTTTTAGCTTGGCACCTGACTCATACACTGATGATAAAGTTAGTGGAGTGCTATGCCTGTTGAAGCGAACTATGCAGGTGTTTGGAATATTAATAATTATATATAGATACACACTTACACACAGTGAATGCTTAGCAGTAACTATTATTGATATCCCGAGGAAAAAAATATTCGGTATCACTTTGTCTTTTAAATGTCAACATATCAAGAAAAGTAAATGATCTTAACTAAAAAATTCAAACACATCGTGAAATAGGAATATAAATAAATCGTAAGATATTTCTCTAAAAACAATGTACGTTGAGTTTTGTTTCAGATTATCTACTTTGGTAAATTCATAAAGAGTATTAATCGAGAAGCTTCCACGCGGCCTTCTAACTCAGGACCTTTAAATGCTTAAAGATTGTAGCGATAATTTTAACTTCAAATATTAATTATCACTGTAAATATTCATATGTGATGCAATTTATCTATTATATACTTATAATTTCTAATGTTTTTACTCTTATATATAAAAAAGGAATACGATTATAGACTAAATAAGTTAGATTTAAACGGAACTAGTTTACCGCACGCAGCCAGATATTCCTCCTCCTCCTTCCCGACACTTGACTCGATGTCGTCTCTTTAATTGTGAGTGTTTGATGATATTTTCCTTAAAACTGCAACAATTAAGTGCTTTCCGACATTGTCTTTGTGAAATATTGCAAGTAAAATAGACCTACGAACACCCGATATGAAATTTGTATCAAAGAAAAGTGTGAAAACGTTTTAATTAAAGTGAATAGATAATTTAAATGCCGACAGCGTGTGATACCATGAGGCTGCAGGCGTCACCTCCGTCACCTCGGTAAGTACATCAAGTATTCCAACTTGTCTTATTATATTCTCTAGTTAAACGTATGCATAGTAACGTAGAATAATAGGGAATATTTTGTGTGGACTGTGGACATGTGATAAGAGCTTAATCTGGTTTTGTTTTTTACGGAAATGATGGTAAGACGAAATGATGCTCTAGTTATTCATTATGTTGAGTTTCCATACGAATTGTAGTGTTAAGTTCCCTGAAAATACATTAGTGTTGATCTATGAGGATAAGGCAACACTAGAACATAACAGTGTAACAGAACGGACCAACAGCCCGTTGTTTTATCATTAAACTAACTAATATTATGTCAGTTTTTATAATATTCTTTATCAATATATTAAAATTGAGGGGTGTAAAGTTTAAATATTCACCAGGACGACAAAAACTCCTGCTCGGAAGGGTGGTAAATACAACCAGTGATATTCCCTTTACATTCTGTTCCTCCTGATAAAGATACGCTTCCCGGTAAAGATCCGTTTTAATGTTCCCGTCGTTTTTTACAGGGAAATTTATTTTTCTGGTGTATTTTGGTGAGCTTTGTTTAAATCTCACCTTTAATTTCTTTGGAAAACCCCTATTTATGAGAAAATGTCGAAGAAACATAGAATTAACCAACCAAAGAAACCTACCTAACGTTACCTACCTTGTTTAGCCCGGGGGCAGATCCCACACCATATTAAACAAAAAGTGCTTATTTTTATATCTGGGAGTAATGGAAATAAATTTGTTGAAGCGCCATGATGTAATTTTACGTTTTTATTGTACGTGAGAGTACGGTTGGACTGAGTGGGTCAGTTAACAGTTATTGATGTCATAATTGATTTGTATAACATTCTCTTTCAGTGAAAATCAAATTCTGATTTATTACATATTCTTTTCCTTTGGGGGTCTGGGACGCCTCTGTCCCATTTCCTGTGTCGAAATGCAATGTGTACATATAAGAGTCTTAGGTCCGGTATATCCCTGCTATTATTTATTATACAATAAGGACACGCTGGAGTGTATATGTGTTGGGAGTGACAATTTTAATATTTTTATTGGTGTTGGTTCTTTTATCATTATATTTGTTTTTAATATGTTGTACAACTGAATGTTTAATTATAGTAAGAAATTGTTTAGCTTTATCGTTTTTGTTGTACACCGATGCTGTATTGTTTTGGTGGTCACGAGCTGGTTGATCGTGGTCGATGGTTCATCAGTCACCACACACAGTCGTCACACTGTCAACAATGACTTTCTGTGACCGAAACCATGTCAAAATTAATCTTCATTGGTGGAACACCTTCTATATAATTTAATTTGATGCGATCACACACACACACACACACACACACACATATATATATATATATATATATATATATATATATATATATATATATATATATATATATATATATATATATATATATATATATATATATATATATATATATATATACCTGGATCACAGTGATTTATTTGCACCTACAGTGATTTATTTGCATATATATATATATATATATATATATATATATATATATATATATATATATATATATATATATATATATATATATATATATATATATATATATATATACATATATACAGGCACGCCAGTATATATGAAAAACTTCTAACACGGGTAATTACTTCATCAATGTTTACACCCGCGAGAACTATTCATTAAGGAATAAATACGCCAGCAACTCTGAGCTAATTATGTGTAATCTGCCAACACCGCTCCAGTGCCTTGAAAATATTGACCAATTTACACGATTATTAATTCACCTTCCTTCTCTCCTCGCACTCATTTTTACGCGGCGATGCGCAAATATCACCAAGGCTTTGAAGTTACCTCAAGCCCCCTCTCGCTTGTTTTTTTTCCGGTTTAGCAACTTTTTATTATCATTCTTAGTTTCTTAAAAGAATGTTGTTGATGCGTCACATGTGAAACTAACGAGACTGTGTGAGTATGAACGTGGTTAGATTAGGGAGGAGAGTAACGGAAGAAGAGGGAAGGAAGGAAGGGAAGGGAGGGAGGACGACTTATCATGGAATATCACTCAGTGCCAACGTCTACACACACACACACACACACACACACACACACACACACACACACACACACACACACACACACACACACACACACACACACACACACACACACACACACACACACACACACACACACACACACACACACCACGACACACACAAAAACAAGGGTCAATAAATTTGCCTAAATAGGAGTGTTGAGATGTTTCCCTCACTCTTAAATCTCAGTACATTCTTCCCTGCTGCCTCCCCTCTGACTTGCTTATTCCCCTCTTGTCGTGCCACAATATATAGGCTTCCTTCACGCCCGTTTGTTTGTCTGTGTCACTCTTATCTATCTTGTTGTCTCCTTTCTCCGTTTTAGTCTAACTGCAGTATTGGTCTTGTAACAACAACAACAACAACAACAACAACAACAACAACAATAATAATAATAATAATAATAATAATAATAATAATAATAATAATAATAATAATAATAATAATAATAATAATAATGATAATAATAATAATGATAATAATAATAATAAAAAGGTACAATAGATCTCGTATAATCCAAACTTGTGCTCCTAACTTTGTATTCCTGTGAAAAATTTTGATCCAATACCATTAGTTCGCTGCTGGGTGATCATGGGGGCTCTATCATGCCTCGTGTCCTGACGACTTTATCACGCGGTAATCAACAGCAAAGTGAGAAACTCAAACTTGTCGATGGATTATGCCCTGCTGGATCATGACGAGAGAGAGAGAGAGCGAGAGAGAGAGAGAGAGAGAGAGAGAGAGAGAGAGAGAGAGAGAGAGAGAGGGGGGGGGGGCTACAGTATATAAATATGTCTAAATTTCGCTAACACACGATATTTTAATGGTCAATATATCGCTACTACACACATGTCTGATCTGGCCAAAACTTACCTACTGTTCAGCGGTACGTATTTGCATGTGTGTTTAATGAACTATGCTTGAGCTGTGACCTTGCTAAAACTTCACCACAAATCATATGTTTAGTTCAGTAATATATGCTCACTTTAGTTCAGTAATATATGCTTACTTTAGTTCAGTAATATATGGTCACTGTGCTATGGTAACGAGTGAAATAATTCAGAGCCCTATCCTTACTTAACCTAACCTAACCCCGCCCCCCCAAAAAAAAATTGTGTTAGGGTGGTTAATATTTAGGTTAAATAAGCTGAGGCGGAAACTCTTCAAGTAATTCAAAATATTAACATGATTATAACTTAACATTATCACAGTTAACTTAGATACAAGACATAAACATTATTGACACTTAACATTATCACAGTTAACTTAGATACAAGACATAAACATTATTGACACTTAACATTATCAGAGTTAAGCTTCATCGAGACATCACTGGGTGTAGCGTCCTGGGGGCAGGTCAATGATGGTTCGTTTCGACGTTAAACTTTAAAATGTCACTCCAGGCTTCACCATTTTTCACGACTGTCTGTCCCCTGAGTGAAAGCTGATGCCTGAAGCCGTGTGGGGTGAGAGGGAGAGGGGGAGAGAGGTTTGGGAGGAGGGAGGAGAGAGAAGGGGAGAAATGGGTGAGAGGGAGAGATGAGGGAGGAGAGACAAGAGGAGAAATGAGGAGGGGGGAGATGGAAGAAGAGAATGGGGAGGAGGGAGGAGAGAGAAGGGGAGAAGTGGGGAAGGGGAGATGGGGGGTGAAGAGAGAAGGTGAGAGGATGGGAAGGAATGGGAAATGGAGGGAGGAAGAAGATGACAAGAGGGTAAGATACAAAATGGAAGTAAAAAGTAACAAGATGGATGGAGGGAATAAAAGAGATATATAAAAAAATAAACCAAGAAAGATCTATACAGACACAACAACATGAACCAAACAACAAGAATAATAATCCTCCATTTCTATTCAAACACCTAAGAGAAAGTTTACCGTCCAAACAATCACAGTTCACCAAAAACACAACACAGCCTCTCAGCACGGGAAGACAAACGACTATGGAGCTTTCAACAAGTGAATCACATCCAAGACAATAAGTGTACCACCTTCAACACCAGATAACTTATATATGGGTCGAAGCAAAAGGTTCAACCCACTAATGTACACAGTCTTCCCCTCTAAAAACAACACGGGGATACTTTACTCTCTAGAAACAGTCTGTCTGTCTTGTATAAATAAATGCACACACACACACACACACACACACACACACACACACACACACACACACACACACACACACACACACACACACACACACACACACACACACACACACACACACACACACACACACACACACACACACACACACACACACACACACACACACACACACACACACACACACACACACACACACACACACACACACACACACACATATGATCTGCCATAACTCTCACTTTCCTCGAACGTCCAATTCTTCCTCCTAGCTGCAGTTGCTCTCCTCTCGCCTCTCCTTACTCATCCACCTCTCCCCACTCATCCACCTCTCCCCACTCATCCACCTCTCCCCACTCATCCACCTCTCCCCACTCATCCACCTCTCCCTACTCATCCACCTCTCCCCACTCATCCATCACTCATCCTAGTGTTACTCATCCTCGTGCCTCCTAATCCTTACTCACACCCCCTCGTATCCATTACCAACCTTATCCATACCCTCTTCCCCATCCTCTGTCTCCTCTTACTCCCCATTCATAATAACTTACCCTCTCCTCCTCTTACTCCTCCCCTACTCCTCTCCAACTCTTACTCCTCTCCTACTCTTTTCCCCTCTCCCCTCCTCTACTCCCGTACTATGTTCATACCCCTCCACCTCCCCTACCCACCACACACACCTACTCCCCCCTACTCCCCTACTCCCCACTCCCTTCTCCTCCTCGAACACCCTAGTCGTCGTCATGTTAGGCTGGGTGGGGGAGAATTAGGACGCCCGGTGAAAAATGATGGTTTGAAAGCTAATGCAGGAACAACACGCCGGGTAAACACGCAGGTGGTTATTTACACGCGTAGGGCGGGAGTGTCAGGTGTCTGGGTGAGTAGTTTGGCAGGGTGGGTAGGTGGGTAGGTGGGCAGGGTGGGTAGGTGGGTAGGGTGGGTTGGTGGGCTGGGTAGTATGTGAGCCAGCTACCACCCCCCCCCCTCCACCCTACCACAAACATACAATATTTTTACCTATATTTTCGTTTCCATGTTTTTGTAGATGTATATTCGTAGGTGTGTGGTGGTCAAGTAGTGGGTGGGTAGGTAGGTGTGGGTGGTGGGAGGTGTGTGTGGGGGAGGGGTGGGTGTGTGGGTGGTGTGTGGGGGAGGTAGGTGTGTGGTGGGGGAGGTGTGTGTGTGTGGAGGTGTGTGTGGGGAGTGTGTGGTGGTGGAGGTGTGTGGTGGGGAGGTGTGTGGGGAGGTGTGTGTGGTGGAGGTGTGGTGGGGAGGTGGTGTGGTGGGGAGGTGTGTGGTGGTGGAGGTGTGTGGTGGGGGAGGTGTGTGGTGGTGGGGGATTGTGGGGGCTGAGTAGTGGTGAAGGGGAGGAGTGTGGTGGGATCATTATCATTATTATTAGTGTTTTAAAGGTAACTGGCTGAGAGAGAGAGAGAGAGAGAGAGAGAGACATATATTCTGTATGACATAAATAAATGATCTCATCAGGGGTAAAATATCTACAAGTTAACATAACATAAACTTAACATATATTCTCCTGTTCATCAGCTCTGCTCCTGTGTACATCTTTGTTAATCCTCGCCATCATTAGACTGTCACGTTCGTCTGTTTGTATGTATGTGTGTGTCTCCCTGTCCACCTCCCTCAGTTTGTACCGAGAATTTGATCGTAAGTCATTTTCACCAAGGATAATTTACCCTGTAGTGTTGTAAGTGAATTAGTTACCATTTGTGGGAGTGTTCAGAAGTGACGGACGGAGATAGGCATTAGGGAGAAGAGTGAGTGGACAGGAAAGACCTTCAAGATTTCGATTCTTACAGATTTTTTCCATGCAATTAGATGATTTTTTTTTCTTCAATATGAAACCGATGCTAAGAATATATCATTGAATTTAGTAATAATTAAAGGTTTATGCCTGTGTATTGCTAAGGTATATGATGTTATATAGTAATGTGTAAAGATGATCTGCTTGGTGTTACATAGTGTTCTATGAGTCAAGTTTAAGATTAAATAATATCATTAAGGTTTACAGGTCTGGCGAATACAATTCTATTAACCTAGACTAACTTGTTGGATTGGGACACATTAAGACTGGAGCCTGTCTCAGGATTAAGTTAGGTTTGGTTAGGTTAGGTTAACTTAGATTAGATTT
Organism: Homarus americanus; assembly: GCF_018991925.1. NCBI lineage: Eukaryota > Metazoa > Arthropoda > Malacostraca > Decapoda > Nephropidae > Homarus > Homarus americanus. The sequence goes on along the minus strand of NW_024725463.1, from coordinate 461,813 downwards.
AGGCCTCTTGTGTCTGGGGTTTAATTGACCAGTCACCTCCATTAACTGTCTGTCTGTAAGTACCCATACTCCCCCAGTCTAAATATTTACATTAACAACTTAACTTCCAACACATACACAAAGCCAACACGTCCCAACTCTCTTACAGGTCACAGAATCTCAGAAAATACTGGTAAAATAACACCGACTAGTACCTCCTTGGTGTTGGGTGGTGAGGAGAGGGCGCCTGGCTTCACATCTGTCCACGCCCTCCCACACACACACACATATATATATATAATAAATGTTGTCATTTGCAGGGGGGTATTGGATGAGAGGGAGGATGAAGAGGAGTGGATGAAGAGGGAGTGGATGAAGAGGGAGTGGATGAAGGGAGTGGATGAGAGAGTGGATGAAGAGAGGGATGAGAGGGAGTGGATGAAGAGGAGTGGATGAAGAGGGAGTGGATGAAGAGGAGTGGATGAAGAGGGAGTGGATGAGAGGGATTTGGTGGACAAGAGAGAATGAAGAGTGGGTGGGAAGTAACAAGAAGGAGTGAAGAAACAGGGAGAGTAAAAAAAAGAAAATAAGTGATTGAAAAAGAGAGAAAGCAAGGAAGGAGAGGAACTGACGGACGGAGGGAGGGAGAGAGGAGAGGGAGAGAGAGGGAGGAGGGAGGGAGGAGGGAGGAGGGAGGGAGGGAGAGGAAGTTATAAACTTAGCAAGAGCGAAACAAGAAGAGTAGGAACTGTCACCAAGACGGTAATGTGAGGGGAGAAGAGGAGAGAATGGAGAGGGTGATAAAAGACGGAATGGAGAAGAAGAAATTGGGAAAGATGGAAGCATTGAATAAAAAAAGATGGAAGGAGGGAGGACATGAGGGAGGAAGAGAAGGATAAATGGAAGAAGAGGAAAAGGAGAGGGAGAGAAGGAAGAGATAATTATGAGGGTAAAGAAAGAAAGGACGAAATAAAAGAATGAGAGAGAGAGAGAGAGAGAGAGAGAGAGAGAGAGAGAGAGAGAGAGAGAGAGAGAGAGACACGTGGGAACACAGGCAGGACACGACAGGTAAAGCTTGAGAAATACTGCCGTAAAATGTGTACTTATCACCAGCTCCTCCGAAAATAACGCCCCACAAATCATCTCGGGGGTGACACTTGGCTACGCAACCCCGACATTAGTGTAATTGACCCACGATAATTGGACTCGATATTCTCAAAAATGAGACGAGCCAAATGTGAATATATTTTCGGTGCGTTTAAATTGTATGTAATTAGATTCTTCCCGACCGTTCAATCACAGTTAATATTAGGCAAATTACGCCGTAGGGGCCACTTGCTCACAAGGCCGTACCTGACCTTTTCTGTGTGGCACTACGCCAGGGAAGGTGTGATGGTTACCTTAACCAAAGGCACTCTCTCTTTCTCTTCCTATCACTCTCTCTTTCTCTTCCTATCACTCTCTCTTTCTCTTCCTATCACTCTCTCTTTCTCTTCCTATCACTCTCTCTTTCTCTTCCTATCACTCTCTCTTTCTCTTCCTATCTCTCTCTTTCTCTTCCTATCACTCTCTCTTTCTCTTCCTATCTCTCTCTTTCTCTTCCTATCACTCTCTCTTTCTCTTCCTATCTCTCTCTTTACAACAAGTTCATTATCACAGAATTAAGTTCACGTCGAATTTTTGTTGTTGTCTCCTCCGTCATACTGGTAAATGAAGGCGTCCAGAAGAAAATGGCCCAGATGATCACTTATAAAACAAAACAAAAATACTTGGAGTTAAAACAGGGACGGTAAACCAGTCTGTCACTGTTGTGTATGTCTTTATTTACCTTGCCTGAAGCTGCCGGTGTATGGTAAGGGTTCGGTACTGTCAATCAGTATGTCCTCCCACCCCCTCCCCCTCCCCCTCCCCCATGATGGCCTGGTGGTGTTGGAGAAGCAGTGTTTAAGTAGAGTCCTTGATAATGTAGTGGAGGGAAGAATATATTAACTGAACCTGTCTGTAAAAGATGGAGGACCTAACAACAACAACAACAATAACTTACATTTTTATATCGAAACTCAAATTATGTTATTTAACCAACTGTAACTGTGATTGATATTATCTGTATGTAAAAATGATTAATAAATATGAGAGTAAACGTATATAAATGCATCTAATATTTCACAACAAAGGCCGTCTAAATCCTGACGCCTTTGACAAACACAACTCGGAGGATTACCACAAAATTTCCCCCATACTTAAAGTAACAGAAGACTTATTGGGCCCATCGCCGCGTCGAGACCAAGGCAGCAGGGGAAGATATTACTTATGTCCTTCTCTATCTTAAGGGCGAAACTCATACAGAATTCCTACATATTTTAACAGATCCCGGCTTATATTCATTAGGGCCTGTTTCCCTCCCTCCGTGTGGCATAAACGCGCAAGAACCAAGGAATACCACACATACCACCCACCTGCGCGCGTAAGGCTACACCAGGGAAACTCTCGAAGCTTATTTTGGGACACACAGAGGACCCAGAGACGAGACTAGGAGGAGGGGGGGTGTAAGGACAAGGAGGGGACGGATTTGTGGGAGGAGTAGAGGGGGAGGCGAAGAGACGGGAGGAACGGCAGGAGGAGGAGAAGGAAGACAGATTTGTGACCCTGGGCAGCGAACTTCTCTGTGTATTGGCAGGAGGGAAAAAGGGGTTGGTGGACTGGCCGAAGATGGATACCGTGACAGGGTGCTGAAGAAACCGATGCTCGAGCCATAAAAGTGTTGCTGTAGGGAGGAGCATTCTTAAGGGATGTCTCTACCGGGCGGAGGGGAAAGCCAGGCGTTATTGAATGCTCTTGGTGGCGTTGTTTTTATGCCATCGAACTCAAGACTGTTCTCATGGGGTGGGAAAAGAGACAGATATGTTAAGGGATAGTTGGGCGGGGCTGCAGGCGGTGAGGGGCGTGGAGAAGAGAGAGATTTGTAGGACAAGAAGTGATCTGTAGGAGGAGGAACCGAGTAGTGGTGATGATGGATCGTGTGGAGGAAGAGACGGTGGGTGGTAAAGCTCTCACACACGGTAGGGGAAATATATCTCCTGACACGGGAAATAAAATTCAGAATCTAGGTTTTCGAAAATTTCTACGTTAATACTGTAAGTGTGCCGGAAATTTATCCATGGAAACACACCTGACGTCTGCAAATATAGAGTTAATGATTAATCTCCTCCGTATCTGTATAGTTCATTCAGGTAAATGTGTTAATTAGTACCAGGTAAGAGCATAGAGGTAAATAAGGCCTTAAAAACGATTAGTCAGCGTGGCCCTGTGATTAAGCCTTAACTTAATTACCTTACAACTAACTGGTTATTAAGAAGACTCAAAAGTACCGACGTTCCCACGATTATCAACCTAAATGATCCCATGCAGAAGCAACTCCCAAATTAGGACTAAAGGGTTAATGGTCAAATTGGGCCCTAGTCCTAATAGACTCATTAGCTATACCTATTTGACCTCTATCTATTACACATAATGCTCTGGTAAACATACAGTCAGATCATCATTAAATACATATACTAAGTAACACTCATTAATATTCAAATTACGTAGCAGGTCAATTATTTCAATGATTTTATTTTTAAACTATTTAATTTCTCCATTATCTTCTATTACACCCTTGACGATTCACCATAAAGCGACACTGTTGGTCAGCGATGAGTGTTTAATGCCTCAGCCACGTTCATTTTAGAGTTGAAAATTAGACATTACTTCCATGAGAGACTGAACATACCCTCTCCATCAGGCGTAATTACTCTTCAATATATAAACACAGCTTAAAGGTCAGGAAGGGTTGGTGAGTAAAGGTTGAAATGCAGAAAGAGTATAGGGCGTGTCAGTTATCGGTAAATAGTAGTAGTAGTAGTGATAATAGTAGTAGTAATAGTAGTGATAATAATAATAGTAGTAGTAGTAGTAGTAGTCCTAAACCCCCTTTTAAAGTAAGTGCAATATCCCTTATCCCTAAAATCCTCGTTAATATAAATACGACTCCACTTATCCAACCCTAATCAAGATGGATATAGGATTAATAACACATGTGAAGCGAGTACGTGTGTGTGTGTGTGTGTGTGTGTGTGTGTGTGTGTGTGTGTGTGTGTGTGTTTTATCTTTGTGTCGTGTACGTATGAGTAGTCTTTTTTGTTTATGGAAGTAATCTTGGATAAAAACCTGACAACAAAGGAAGCTCGCGAATGTTCTCAACCTCTACTCTGTTTTCTTTGTATATGCCAACATGTAAAACTCATAGGCTAGCGACAATTTACACCCTTACCATTACCCATTTCCCCATCACCCAAGTAAGCATACCTCTTCCTCGCTACACTATCACTCCCCCTCCCCTTCCCCCTTCCCCTCTCCCCTTCCCGATTCTCTCTTGTTTTTTCTTCTTCGCCTCCCATTTTCTTTCTTATATCCGCATTTCTCGTTTTCTGTGTCTTTTCTCTCTTATTATCCCTAACTGTCTTTCTTTCTTCCTTCCTTCCCCCTCAATCTCCAATTCCTCTGTCATTCCCATTCTTCTCTCATTCTTCATTCCTCTCTCATTCTTCATTCCTCTCTCTTTCCCCCATTTCTCCCTCATCTCCTCATTCCCCTCTCATTCTTCATTCCTTTCTCATTCTTTATTCCCCTCTCATTCCCCATTCCCCAATCCCCCATTCCTCTCATTCCTCTGTCATTCCTAATTCCTCTCTCATTCCTCATCCTGTCTGAACCCTCATTCCTCTCTCATTCCTCATCCTGTCTGAACCCTCATTCCTCTCTCATTCTTCATTCCTCCCTCATTTCCCCATTCCTCTCTCATTCTTCATTCCTCTCTCATTCCCCATTCCTCTCATTCCCCATTCCTCAATCCCCCATTGCTCAATCGCCATTCCTCTCTCATTCCTAATTCTTCTCTCATTCTTCATTCCTCTCATTCCTCTCTCATTCTTCATTCCTAATTCCTCTCTCATTCCTCATTCCTCTTTCATTCTTCATTCTTCTCTCATTCCTCATTCCTCTCATTCCTCATTCCTCTTTCATTCTTCATTCCTCATTCCTCTCTCATTCCTCATTCCTCTCTCATTCCTCATTCCTCTCTCATTCCTCATTCCTCTCTCATTCCTCATTCCTCTCTCATTCCTCATTCCTCTCTCATTCCTCATTCCTCTTTCATTCTTCATTCCTCATTCCTCTCTCATTCCTCATTCCTCTTTCATTCTTCATTCCTCATTCCTCTCTCATTCCCCATTCCTCTCTCATTCCCTGGGGCGAGGATGGAGAGGGAAGGGTAGGCCATGTTAGGTGAGTGTAGTGACGATTGGTGGACGGAGGAGGAGGGAAAAAATGAGTTAATGACCCAGGGAGAGTAAGAAAAGGGAGGAGATGAGGAAGGTTGAGGACAAGAGGGAGGGAATGGGACTAATGAGGTAATGGGGGAGTGGTGATGGAGGCAGGGAAGGGGGGGTTGGTGGTGGTGGTGGAGGGGGGGGTTGGGGGAAGGAATGATGGAGGGTGGATGAGGGGTGGGTGTTGTGGGAAGGGTGGTGATGGGAGGGTAAAGAGTAGATGGAGATGTAGAGGGGGTTGGAGAGAGAGGGATGGATGAAGAAAGAAGTGGGAAAGGGAGGAAAGGGAATGATAAGAGAAAGGAAGAGGAAGGAGGTGTGAAAGAAGAACTAGAATAGCGAGATAGGAGAGTGAGGAAAAGAGAGAGGGGCCGAGTCATGGTGGGATTGAGATAATTAGTTAAACTGAGTGGGAAGGAGAGGGAGGGGAAGGTGTGGTCAGCTGTCAGCCAAGGAAGTGTGGTTCATCCTTGCCCAGGTGTTTTTTTACATAGTTTTTTACCTGTCATTAATTAACGTTATAAAGGGAGGAAAAAAAAGGTAATTGTATCTATAGGCGTTAATAGGGCGACACACACACACACACACACACACACACACACACACACACACACATACACACACACACACACACACACACACACACACACACACGTACACACACACACACACACACACACACACACACACACACACACACACACACACACACACACACACACACACACACACACACACACACACACACACACACACACACACACACACACACACACACACACACACACACACACACACACACACACACACACACACGCAATTAATCCAAATTTGTTTACGGATTTGGTGTATGTGAATGTTTATATATGTACATATAAAATAATTGTGTGTGTGTGTCTGACCCCCACTACTGCTCCTCCCCCCCTCCACCTCCCCCCTCCACCTCTAACCCCCCACTACTGCTCCTCCCCTACCTCCACCCCTCCCCTCCACCTCTAAACCCCCACTACTGCTCCCCTATCCCTGCCCCTCACCCCTACCTCCTCCCCCCCACTGCTCCCCACCCTGCCCCTCCACCCCTACCCCTCCACTACCCTCCCCTACCCCTCCACCCCCACCTGACCCCCCACTACTGCTCCTCCCCTACCTCCACCCCACCCCTCCTCCCCCCACTACTGCTCCCCTGTCCCTCCACCCCCACCCCCACTACTGCTCCTCCCTCCTCCCCCTACCTCTACCCCTCACCTGTGCTCCTCCCCTACCCCTCCACCCCTACCCTCCACCTCTGACCCCCACTACTGCTCCTCCCCTCCACTCCCCCAACCAGACAACACCCCTCCATTAGTATCCAACAACAAAGATAAAAATATTGTCAGTGACGTAACCCACTTAGCTAGGTAGGTCATCTATCAGTCCTGTGCAGTACTCTTATTTATTCATCACCAACTTGTAAGAAAAAAGACTCAGAGACACGCAGACAACCACAGACAGCCGCAGACAGCCGCAGACAGCCACAGACAGCCACAGACAACAGCAGACACACACAGACACATCTCGACCCTATTAATCCTCCCTACTTTAATATACCTACAAGACACATCACCTCTAATTGATAGGTCTCTTGTTATTAGGGAGACATAGGCTGGCTATCCTTCAACTAGGCCTACCAATTCCCTTGTCTGTGTCTAATGGTAGTGGCCATGTATTTTTTTCCCCTTTCCTTTATTCCCGGTTCGGTTTCCTCTTTTTCCCTTTTTTTTCCTCGGGTATTGGAGAGGGGGGAGAGGGGGGAGGGGGTGAAGGAGGGATGGTGAGAGGGCAGATGAGTTTCCCGTCGAAGGGTCTGTTGTTGTTTTTTTGCCCCAAGCGATAATTTGCCTTCGTTCCTACTTAAGCTAATCAACAATAACAAGCGATATATCACACAGGCTCATGTGTGGTATATCGTCAAGGAGTGAGAGTGAGAGAGAGGAAAAAATAATATCTCTCAGTGAGGAATTTTGATGGATGGGTGACGTAGGGAGTGTTTTTACCCACCCCACCCACCCCCTCCCTTTCGCTGATCATCATGGTGTGGGGTTGTGTCTGTCTTTGTCAGAGTAATATTGTGGGTCTTAGTGCCTGGTAATGCTGGTGTGATTCTGTACAGTGTTGTATAGGTGGATTTATTTTGAGATTGTTATTTTTTTTAATGAATATAGGTATGCAAATAAGAAGGTATTTATATAAGTGATCTTCGTGACCCTGGCAATGGCGGCTCTGAAGGCTTAAAACATTCATACGTCACTTCCTGATGTAATTAATGAGGCTTATAAAACATAAATTAATATTATAACCATCTAACGAATACTAATATCTGCTTAAAGAACCCCAATGTGTCATTTTTATTCCGGTTTAATGCTTTTTTTTAACTCTCATTCACATTTTATGTAAATTGGGAGTAATGGAAAAAAATATATTCGTCTCCCCTGCGTAGAAAACGGAGTCTGTACCTGTGAATGGAAAATGATTTATTTTTTGTCTTTTTGCTCAAGTTAATGTCCTGATGACTTGATCTTATGTTTTGTCACGCGTCTTCTTTTTTTTTTCTCCTCTCCCTTCTTATTCTTCCTCTTTATCGACCCTTTCTGTTTTCTCTTCTTCTTTAGGGTGTTCAGTTAGTATAATTTTCTCATGTCAACGTACACACACACACACACACACACACACACACACACACACACACACACACACACACACACACACACACACACACACACACCAAAAGTATCTCGTCATTAATTATGCAAACACGTTAACTGAATCCAAACCAGACGTAGAGGCATAAACAAAGTCTCCCAAACACCTCACCTGTGATTAAGACGGACAGGTAATGAGAGGTAAGGAAGTAGTAAAATAGTTCCTCCCCCCAACCCCTTCTCCCCAACCCCCCGACCATAAGCTCCCATTTTCTTCCAGCCAGTGTCAAACTCACCCCAGTTCAGGAGTACGGCGTCACCAGTGTCTTGTCACTATCCTTCCACATTAGCGTCGGAATGTTTGCATACGAGAAGATTCTTGCGAGGGGGGGAATGCTCAAACCTGTGACATAAAACGCTACCTTTTCCCTGCGGCATCTTCCGTCCCTTCCCTAGTGTTTGACGGGGGGGTGGTGACTATACCATCTGTCCATCTGTCTGTCTGTCTCTTGTTAGGTTTAGAATAACGTTCGTTGTTTTGGATTTTGCGAATATTTGAGGGCGTATGATAACCCCAGATGCTTTTTTCTTTTTCTGTTGAATGTTGACAGGTGATGCTGGTTTGGTTATTACTGTCACGTTGTTGCATATTTACGTAGGGGGGTTTGTTGTTCCTGTCTCACCCTGCCTCCTAGGAATGACACCCTTAACCTACCCCCACTCCTCCACACACACACACACACACACACAAATATGCATGTGTCTGTGTCTGTGTCTGTGCACAGAGAGAGAGAGAGAGAGAGAGAGAGAGAGAGAGAGAGAGAGAGAGAGAGAGAGAGAGAGACCCGCTGAAATAATTATTTTTGCCGGTTTAACAAATTGTTGTATCGCTTAAACTGATGATGATATTACGCCGTTCTAGTGTACTTTAACCAAGGATATTTCTATTACAGCCACGATAACTAATAACATATTTTGTAACCCGAGATATCAAAATGGCTTTAAGATTGCAACGAGACAATATATACGTTATCTTACTCTTTATATGATATCTTGATGGGGTTAGGAGATATGTGTTGACAAGCTGACTCTCTCTCTTTGCTCATTGAGGGAGTTAGTTATCAGGTGCAGGTAGTATGAGTGACGGAGTGGCAGATACAGTGAAGGAGTGACGGTGATACAGTGAAGGGGTGGCAGTGATTGAGTGGGGGAGTAAGGGAGTGGCAGTGGTAGAGTGAGGGAGTGACAGTGATGAAATGAGGGAGAGGGAGTGAGAGTTAGGGAGTAGCAGTGATACAGTGGGGAAGTGACAGTGATACAGTGATTATATATAGTGAATTGATACTCTTGGCTTTCAACTACCGATTTCCATGGCTTTTAGATATAAGAAATATAAACTTTATTTAACTTTCCCTCAAAAAACTTTCCAGTCATTCGTGTTTTTCTTTCGTCATATATTAAGAGAATAGTTCGACAATGGTGACAGGAATGGAGATTAAATACGTCCATGTGTTCAAACTAATAAAAATGATGGCAGTGTTTTCTTAAGGGGAGAGAGAATTTATTTGACTATCGGAAAACATTATTTTTTTCCGTATGTTTTTTGAGATATTGCCATAATAGGGCTTCCTTCCCTTCCTCTCAATCCTTTTTTCTTTCTATTCCCTCTCTTCTTCTCTCACCTCCCTCATCGGCTTTTCCCTATATCCTCTTCCATAATTATCCATCTCTTTATCCAATTCACATCCCCCCCCCTGTCTTACCCACCCACCTCACTTACACCTCCCACCCAAACACCTACTTCTTCTCACCTTAATCCACCCACTCTCATCCCCACCCACCCACCCACCTATCACCCCACCCACTTTCTCCCCACACCCAATGTATCCCATACCTGCCAAACCCTATTCACTCACCACCCCACTCACCCTCACCCACCCAACCCACCCTCACCCACCCAACCCACCCACACCCAGACACCGTAGTTTATTCACACCCTAGGATTAAAGGCAGTCAACGCTATATAAAATAAAGTGTTTTGAAGATATATATTGTAAACAGATGACATTCCTCTATAATAATAATATATTTTATCAATATACAGTATATGTGAATGTATGTCTATGTATGTATATTGTATGTATGTATATGCACAGTAGCTGTATGTAAGTATGTATATATGCAAAAAAAAAATCCGATTTGTCGTGTTTCTTGAAGTAGATAATCAGGAGGACCGATTACAGATTTACGAGCATCATATATTACAACTTGACTCCAAGCTTTTCGTCTCTTATATAATGTGTGGACAGCGATAAGAGATTTACAAAGTTGTCCCTCGTGTGTGTGTGAAGAATGAGTGTGAACAAAGAGAAGGGAGTAAAAATAGTGATGGTGGAAAGAAGATGTGATGGCATGGCGATGTATTTAACATAGTCTTTCCACAATATCCTTTTAGTAAGACAAAGATTATTATAAGTCATTGTTATATTATGTATGTAGTTTATTATAGGATCTGGGTATATTGTCTGTATCGTTCAAGTTATCGTTGTAGTGTTTATATTATCGTTTAGTTTATGATATATTACTTGATTCGTATAGTAGTGGCCTAACTCACCTCCTAATTATGAATGGTTGAGAGTATCATTATGATTACGAGTACGATTACAATTGCGATCATCATCATCATCATCATTATTATTATTATTATTATTATTATTATTATTATTATTATTATTATTATTATTATTATTATTATTATTATTATTATTATTATTATTATTATTATTATTATTATGATGATGATGAAGAAGTTAAACCAAACCTGGATCAATAATATTATCCACTAACTTATAATAGTGATAATGGCATATTTTGACTGAACAATCATCGATTATTATTGGCTAAAGGTCATCCAGTGTTAAAACCAGTTGTCGATGTCCCAAACCTTGTTATCATTGCCCCACAAGAACCATTTATGAGAGGCAAATGACGCTTGTACATACTAACGTGTTTATGGAGACGATAATGACAGTCTGTCGTTGGGCAAAGTCTCTGATAACTTGAGGTCACGAGTCATTTGAGAGTTGTGTGGAGTTTTATTATGTTTTCTCGGCCAGTTGCTCCAGAATTGTAAAAGAGCGAAACGTGAAAGTTGTTCCAAGGACTTCAGGATCCTACCTGGACATATTAACTACTCTACCACTTACTCTTGTTAGGGAAAAAATAGATAATTTACACAGATTTAAGGGGAAATTAATAAGATCCACAGTTTTAGGGGAGAAAATCATAATTTCTATAGTTTTGGGGAAAAGATTTATACTTTCATTGGTTTTACGGAAAAATATAAAATAATTTCTTTAGTTTTAAGGAAAATAGATAATTTCTTTAGTTTTAGGGGAGAAGGATAACATGATCGTTTCAGCAAGAGAGTAAACGTAGACAAACAAACATCAGACGACCGACAAGTTCGGTTCCTCGGTGAAACATGAACTACCCACCACATTGTTTGAATGACCTAAGTTGATAATCCTTGGTGTAATTAATTAACAAAACACATTTGGATACAGTTATATGAGATAAGTCTATTACTCAGGTAAGATTACAGGTAATTGAAGTGGATGCAATACGAGAACTACAAAAAAAAATGGTCGCCTGGTATGAGGTTACAGGAAAAATGAATTATTTGCTGTATTTTAGTGCGTATTGGTTAACGTTTCACAATGTGTCGTTGCTTCATCATCAGATCCTGAGTGAAACTGTCTTAATCCACCAAGGCCGACAGTGGTGGGGAGGGACCTAAAGTTACCAAAGAGTAGACAAGATGGGGTAGCCAATCGTGGTCCAGTGGATTACCTGCTTGATCTACAAACCTAGGTGGCCCGGATTCGAACCCCGGCATCCAAAGAAATTATAATGAAAACTCCCAGTACATTAAAGGAAATATTTATATTACTGAAAGGAAATCAAAATAGGTCGAATAGGCAGTAACCCAGCTAGCAAAATCTTCGACTACCTTCTCGTATATAACTGGAGGGGGAGGGAGCAAGTACCCAGTTCCAGATGGGTGGGTTGGGGGTGCCATTGAATTGAACTAACATGGGTTGGGAGCGTGGGTTGTGTGGGTAATATGGAAGACGCTTGTGAACGGGTAGAGGGGCAGAGAGTTGTGTGTGGGGAAGAGGATAAGGGAGTGTTTGTGATTAAGAGGCTGTGTGAGTGTCCGTGCAGTCAAACAACCTCAGCAGGAATGACACACAAGTACCAGTTTATTACGACCTCTCAAAAAATGTTACACCAACAGTACTTGTCAGGTCGATCTACTTCAGCGATTTTGAACGATCACAACTGGATTGGTTACGGCCGAGGAATCTCATTACAACGATTGGATACGAGTGAAAGTGTAAGCGTGAGTCATGCACCCACCCAGGAGCACTTTTTACCAACACGTTACAGTTGTGTAATAACATGTCATTTTTCATATAAAATAATGAACTCAAATTAAAAACCATGAAAGCTTAATTAGGTTCCAACTGATATATTACTGAATAAAAACACTAATGCTAGCCTAAATATAGTCTTATAAACTACAACACGTATGCTGGGGGTATATTGCTGTCTGTCCGTCTGTCTGTCTGTATGTATAATTTCACTTAATACATCCAGTGAAGATAATGTTTGTTTAAAGAGTGTCAAGGGGTGAGGTGACATGTAAATGACAAATAGGTGACAAGTAGGGAAGAATGGATGATCCAGTAAAAGTGGTGATGAGAGAGAGAGAGAGAGAGAGAGAGAGAGGGGGGGAGTGGTGAAGAAAAAAGACATCACAACAGCGTAAATGAACCTTTACGCTAGACCACATCACACACACACACACACACACACACACACACACACACACACACACACACACTGGTGGTGTAGGCCCATGTAAATAACACAGTCAAGGCAGCCTCGTACCGTCTCTACATGCTACGAAGACTTAGGTCACTTGGGACACCCACGCCAGAGCTGAGGACCATCTACAACGCCTTTATTCTCCCCAAACTAACGTATGCGTCACCATCTTCTCTCAACTCCACCCAACAACGTCAGCTAGAGAAGGTACAGAAAAGGGCCTGCAGAATCATGCTCGGCGCAGAATACTCCGGCTACAACAACGCTCTCTCCACCCTGGAAATGCCATCCCTCAGTGACCTCCACCACCAAGCACTGGAAAGGTTTGTCAGGGGACTAATGCACCACCCTCGTCATCGCCACCTCCTGTCACCGGCAGCCCCCCACCCACCTCGCGCAGTCCGCCACCACAACAAAATTCAGCCCATAAGAGCCCGCACCGATAGATATAAGAACAGCACCATCCCATCTATTATTAAAATAATAAACAACTCCTGATTTATGTACTGTACAGCCCTGTAAATGTATTCACTGCATATTATATCATTATGTGTAAATCAAATGTAAGTCTGTATATTTTCAGCCACCGGTTGCAACTCTATTAATAAACCGTTTATTATTATTATTATTATTTATAAGGCTGAACGCCCGGCTCGGGGGGGCAGATAATCAAGCTGGGAACCTCATACTCACGCAGTCTGCCAGAGGAACGACCATGAATCAACACACACAAGAGAGCGACCTAACACCTCGCTTCTTATTTACGCTTTTTTTACAACCTTTTTATCACCAAACAAGAGTGTTATACATCTCTATAGTGGAAAAAATGCTAAATTCTATCTTAGATACCGAGTAACTAAGGGTTAATATCCAACGAGTCATGATATGTGAGTTGGCACTATATTACGTCTGAAGTGTCATCCCTTAACCCCTTACTTACTAACACTTGATCGTGATAGTTTTGTGAATGGTTGTTTGAAATCTCAGAATTAAATTTCTCTCACGCCTCGAACATGGAGACCATTTGATGCTGATATAAAGCTAATTACTAAAATTCTGGCGTAAGTCTTCAGTGGCACGAATGACTCTTGCAACTGAAAGAGCTGAATGAGGCGAATCATTTGACTAAAGACGTCATGCAGAGTTTTAACTCGGCCGTTTTTGTTGTGCCTATAGATGGGTTCGTGTTGGCAGCGAGAATGATAATCTGTTTTCTCTGTTTGAGATTATTTAATTTTATTTGTCATTATTTCATTTTCTAAAGGGACAAAGAATAAGATGAGTTTGTTTATTATCTTAGGTTTTTTTTAAAGCAATATACCTGTATAGCCATTAATTATTTACTTATATCTACACAGCAAGATGAACGTGTGTAATAGTAGTAATTGCTGGTTCACTATCACATAACCTGACCTGAGCTAACCTAACCTAACCTAATGAGCCTAGAAAAAAAAGTTTGCATCATTGTTATTCATTCATAAGTATTCTCATAGATACAGTGTCTCCCCTATCACAGTCACCCACATGTAGTAGATCTTCAAAACAGGTTAGGTTAGGTTAAGTGAGAGTTAACTTTAAGACTAAGGAAGGTATAGGTGGAAAAGAAGTAATAATTCAGTGATACAACCGGTAATTATCGTGTTTTGTTGAGTCGTCTTTGTGAGGCAGATGGGTCGAGCAATATATAGGAGGGAACTTAGTGTGTAGTTTGATAGTCAAGTTTCTGATCGTATACATAGATTGCAAGGAATAATAGGCTATACACACACACACACACACACACACACACACACACACACACACACACACACACACACACACACACACACACACACACACACACAACAAACACTACAGTACCCAAACATATCTCCTACTCTCATCTTCCTCCACGCAACTTCTCAATCACTAGACGACCTGTGCCACTTAGATGAGGAAAGTGGTACATTTTTGCCTTTTAAAGTGGATATTTTTCTTGGGTTAGCCAGACTTTCCCCTTCTGATGGTCATATTATGCATATTGTAATGACACAAAGGCATGTCTTGGCTCGGCGAGTTTGGCTTCGATGTTCACGAAATATTTGAGGTGATGTGGGTAAAAAAATATCTCGGCTAACATGAAAGGTCAAGTGTTGGTGACTTTTATACGCGTACCAAAAATACATTCCTTATTTTGGATGAGATTTATAATTTGGTAAAAGAGGAAAGTGGATGTGTGTGGATATTTAACTGTTTGTGTGTGTGAATGGATCTGTGTGTGTGTCTGTGTCTGTATGTGTGTGTGTGTGTACTTTTCTTTCTCACTCTACACTTTTTTTTTATTTTCTCTCCTCTCCAATTGCCTCCCAACTATATTTTTTTTCCCTTCACTGTTCAGTCTCCAAATTCTCACCACGTCTGTATGTGTCTAAACGAATGTACCCCCCTCGCCCTCCCTGTCCCTCCACACAGCCAAACTTCATCTGTTCAGTCTCAGGTGTGGTTCCCGGCTACACTCCCCCTAGAACCGAACAAAAACCAATCAGAAGCTTTCACAGTGATAGAATTCTCCTTTGTTTTTCCCTACACAACGATTTTTATTATTCATTTTTATAATTTTTGGGGATATTTGTAAATTTTAAGGTTAGTTCTTTTTGTGGGGGGGGGTTACATTTAGTTTGTATCTTACTGAAGTATTTGTAATATTTGGCTGTAGTTAGTTAGTTAGTTTGTTTCCTTGTTGTTATGTTCTACTCATCCTGTACCACCCAGCTGTTGACGTCTTCATTCCTGTCACAGTCATTCGTCACCAAGACCACCACAACATTATCTCAGCGTCTGCCTTCACTCTCTCTCACTTTACCCCCCTTAGTGTCCTTCACCACCTTATTTACCCCTTCTGTTGCTGTAGTAAGTGCACCGTTGCCTCTTCTGTTATTCCTGTTATGACCCGTTGGCTACACATTGTTTCTCTGTTGTTATGGCGGGGATGGGTTAAGGGGGTGTCGCTCCAGCACGTGGCCTCTTACCAAGTGTTCCTTCTCACGCGCGTGTAGCCTCGGTCACCCAGGAGGTCACGAGGTCAATAATTATGTATTCAGCTGTCACTGGGTCAGTCATGCGATAGTTAGTTAGTGTATAATGAGTTGGAGGCAGCTGTACTTTATAACTGTTAATGCCAGGCGACATTTACCAATTGTTGGGTAGAGAGAGTGTGTGTGTGTGTGTGTGTGTGTGTGTGTGTGTGTGTGTGTGTGTGTGTGTGTGTGTGTGTGTGTGTGTGTGTGTGTGTGTGTGTGTGTGTGTGTGTGTGTGTGTGTGTGTGTGTGTGTGTGTGTGTGTGTGTGTGTGTGTGTTTTCATTGCTAAGACTTATTGGAAATTAATTCGTATATGATAATTTTTTATTTTTCTAACCTAAGATGTCGTTTAGGTTAGGTTAGGTTAATATATATATATATATATATATATATATATATATATATATATATATATATATATATTTATTAATCGTCTATTACAAAAGAGGGAGAGAGTGAGAGGAATTAAGGGATGGTCGTGAGTGTCAGGTCCGTCACTTAGTAGTGTTCAGGGCAGCGTGACGGCCTTACCCTCCTTTCCTCTCTCCCTTCCTTCCTCTCTCTCTACCCACTTTCCTCTGTCCCCTCCCTTCCTCTGACCTCTCTCTTCAACTTTCCCTCACTCCCTCTCTTCCTTTCTCTCGCCCCCATCCTCTCACCCTTCCCTTCCTTTCACCCTTCCCTTCCTCTCACCCTTCCCTTCCTCTCACCCTTCCCTTCCTTTCACCCTTCCCTTCCTCTCACCCTTCCCTCCTTCCCTTCCTTTCACCTCTCTCCTTCCTCCTCTCACCCTTCCTTCCCTGCCCTCCTTCCTCTCACCACTCCCTTCCTCTCCCCCTTCCTCTCACCCTTCCCTCCCCACCCTTCCCCTTCACCCTCCCTCCCTCACTCACCCTCCTTCCTCCTCACCCTCTCACCCTTCCCTTCCTCTCACCCTTCCTTCCTCTCACCCTTCCTTCCTCTCCACCACTCCCTCTCGCTTCCTTCCCTTCCTTCCTCACCCTTTCCTCTTCCTCTCACCCTTCCTTCCTCTCACCACTCCCTTCTCTCGCCCTTCCTTCCTTCACCCTTCCTCTCCACCAGCCTCTCACTTCCCTCTCACTCCCTTCCCTTCCTTCCTCACCACTCTTCCTCTCACCCCCTCTTCACTGATAATAAAAACTAAGGAAGAGTGACATATTAATTAGGTCAACAGGTGTGTTAGACCACAGTGGTGATGGACACTTTGTCTTAGAGCGGATGGTGGGTGGGGTAGGGTGATGGTGGGCGGGGTAGGGCGGGTGGTGTGTAGGGCGAGGTAAGGTGGATGGTGGGTGGAATACTGCGGATGGTGGGGTGGGTGGGGCGGATGGTGGGCGGGGTAGGGCTGATGGTGGGCGGTGTAGGGCGAGGTAAGGTGGATGGTGGGCGGGGTAGGGTTATAGAGGGGCGGGCTAGGGAGGAGGGGGAGCAGGGACGGTGGGATCTGAATAGAGAGGGTGGATAGGTCATAGTGTGGTGGATAGGGCCTGGGCTAGGTCATGAGGTGGAAGATAGAGAAGGAAGAGGATAGAGGAGGAGGGAGGATTGAGAAAAGGAAGGAGAGGGAGAGAGAGAGGAAGGATAAAGAAGAGTGGGATGGATATAGGAGAGGGGTGAAGAATAGACGAGGGGAAGGATAAAAGAAGGGGATGGATAGAGGGATGAAGAAGGATAGAGGCGCGGGGGTTGGAAGGTCAGTACCCGGGTCCAACAGCCAAAAGTTTTTAATAATATTTTCGTGAATGTATCGGACCAACTCATTACAGAATTACATGTACATTAAGAGTAATCAGTTCTCAACCTAACCTAACCTAACCAAACCAAACCTAACCTAACCAAACCTAACCTAACCAAACCAAACCTAACCTAACCTAACCAAACCCAACCTCAAGGCTAATGTTTTATCCTCGAAACAGGTGATTAGGCTCCTTAAATCGTCCAATCATGGGGGGAGTTTAAGGTACCAACCCCTTTATGAGAGCACTCAGATATTTGCTCAACCAGGTCCTAATACCCGGTGATTGAGGATAAATGACTCCTTGAATTAGTAATTTAAATTTATCCTTCATATCCCCCAACACAGTTTATTATATTTTGCTGCCAGATGCAAAGTGTTTCCCTGGGATCATCAACCACGCGGTGACGTCATAGTTTGTTGACGTTACCTGCTTCACTCTCCCTCCCTCCCTTCCCTCCCTCCCTTCCCTCCTTCCCTCCCTCCCTTCCCTCCTTCCCTTCCTCCCCCATGTGTTATTTTAGGTGTTGCGTTATTAGTGCTTGACCGCGAGTGGCCAGGACGCTTGTAGGATAGCAGGGCAACTTAAGGTCGTCTCGTTCAACGCCCTTACTAGCAACTGAGTGTCTTAGTGTGATAATTATAATATGAATATTTTAAGTCTAACTGTGACACACACACACACACACACACACACACACACACACACACACTAACAACTAAAACTGTAGCATTTATAAAGAAAGATGAAGTTAATCTTTAAATCAGGTGTAATATAAAATCATAATATATATCACAAGGAAACATAAAAAAGAGACTAATAGCTGACTGTATTTACACGGTGATAATTGGACAGATATGAAGAATGACAAGAGTCGTCCTCACACGCGATTTGATGTGAGAAAGAAATTTGATGTGTGGGTCTGATGTGTGGGTCTGATGTGTGGGTCTGATGTGTGGGTATGATGTGTGGGTATGATGTGTGGGTCTGATGTGTGGGTCTGATGTGTGGGTCTGATGTGTGGGTCTGATGTGTGGGTATGATGTGTGGGTCTGATGTGTGGGTCTGATGTGTGGGTCTGATGTGTGGGTCTGATGTGTGGGTCTACTCTCCTCCCAGAAAAAATGACCAAAATTAATCTGATTTAGAATTTAAAGAAAATGTCATATGATTATTGTCTTGACAGTTCCTTAGAGACAGTTCCTTGGTATGTGCCTTGTAATAATACTAGTTTATTATGCTCACTTCCCCTCCCCAAAAATGTAAAAGTATTATTATCTAGGTAATAGTTACGTGGGTTTGATAAAAGTTATATATTGTATCTTGTGAGTTATTACAGTATGGAGTTTTGCGGTAATTTTCCTGCTTTTAGCGAGTGGTTTCGCGGCTGTTCGTCCCTCTAGTGAGTAC
The DNA here is from genome assembly GCF_018991925.1 of Homarus americanus. NCBI lineage: Eukaryota > Metazoa > Arthropoda > Malacostraca > Decapoda > Nephropidae > Homarus > Homarus americanus. Next base: position 442,672 of record NW_024725463.1, on the reverse strand, counting down.
CTTCAGTACTTCTAGAATTTGTAAACAAGAAGACGGGGAAGATTGAAGATTGGCTCAGGTGCCGCTTCTAATTAAAGGTAGCAAAGGAACCAACCCCCCAAAAAGAAGTTTGTAATAATAATAATAATAATAACACTAATAATGATAACACTATTAATAATAACAATAATAACAATAATAATAATAATAATAATAATAATAATAATAATAATAATAATAACAACAATAATAATAATAATAATAATAATAATAATAATAATAATAAACTGCAACCCCTACTTCTCCTAACAATAAACAGGTAAATTATAACTAAGTAAATGATATGACGGAATTTCCCGTCTGCCAGTAAAGAATAATCTTGCCGTACTAATACTTAATAAGTCATAATTACAGTAGTACCTCCTCTCTTGTAAACAAAGTGTGTATATTCCTGCCATCCACCTGTCACTGGAATCGTCTCTGATAGTGATTAATACCCGTGTTTTGGCTGGACCAGGTGTTGACTTGAGTGACGGCACCTCTAATCTGCTTTCTGGCCAATAGTAACAAGGGTTTTCGTTTCTGACCAATAGTAACAAAGGTTTTCGTTTCTGACCAATAGTAACAAAGGTTTTCGTTTCTGACCAATAGTAACAAAGGTTTTCGTTTCTGACCAATAGTAACAAAGGTTTTCGTTTCTGACCAATAGTAACAAAGGTTTTCGTTTCTGACCAATAGTAACAAAGGTTTTCGTTTCTGACCAATAGTAACAAAGGTTTTCGTTTCTGACCAATAGTAACAAAGGTTTTCGTTTCTGACCAATAGTAACAAAGGTTTTCGTTTCTGACCAATAGTAACAAAGGTTTTCGTTTCTGACCAATAGTAACAAGGGTTTTCGTTTCTGACCAATAGTAACAAAGGTTTTCGTTTAGGTATAAGTGTTTCTTTCTTCTGATAGGCGTTTCCTGTCATTTTGGGAGACGTGTGAGATGGGAACTAGAGGGTACAGTGTTGAAGGTACGGAGGTGGGCGGGGTACCAGGTGTCTCGTGTATAAATTAGTGGCGGTACAGTCCAGGTGTCGCTCCTCAAGATAAGGCTTATATAAGTTATCATAATGTAGATAGTAAACTAATTAATTAAGGCTTCAAAAGGTATAATTTTTTAAAGGACTGATAAATGTATTAGTAATATAGAGTAATAATGATGTTACTTAATATGTAAACTAATATACTGTAGTGATATTTAGTGATTATATAAGGTATAGGAGATATGAGAGCCTAATATTGATATAAGTTATATATAATGATGGATATAGTTCAATAAATCTTGGTTATAAAAATACAAAGAGCTAAAATTTTTATATAACTTCAAACTTAACGTAATAATCTCCCTCAATACTACTACTCAAATACTTCCAATTAGAGTAATATTGGCCGAGTAATATTATAAACTACTTAAAACATGAATTACCATAACACAATTGACGTATTCAGTTCAATGACCTTCAGTGACCTTTAATAACCTTTCTCGTCTCGCTGTGTTTTTTCTCCATTTTAGTACATTCGAGCATGGAGCTAATTACCACATCGACTTAATGAGTAATGACTTCACCCCAATTACCTTCTCCATTAGACTTCAACAACGACTAGACGAGGTTTTTTGTTGTTATTATAAGACTCTAATGTGTCGTCTTTAACGTAATTTATAACATTATATGAGAGGGTAAAATAATTATACTTGATAGGGGAAATTGTTATGGAAGTGTCATGTATAATTGAGGTTGTGTCCTGATATCGTCTCTATAATTAGTATTTAATTTATAATCCACAAACTGTTTTATAATAATAGTTTACTGGTTTATATATCAAAAAAACAAACTTTCTCTCTTTCACTTACTAAACCTCTTTTCACTTTTTTTCTCTCATTCTCCTGCATTACCTACTTTTCTCTCCCCCTCTCTGTCTATCTCCCCTTCATTACTTCCATCTCTTTCTCCTGTCCATTTAACCACTTCTCTCTTCCCTCTCTTCCCGCCCTATAGAACCCCCCCTGAGGAACAAGTAATCCAGTTTATAGATGTCCATTGTTGTGGTCCATACCTTGTGCTGCTGTTTGGTTGTTTCTGATATAATGAAGACGGATGAACAGGGGCTGGGCTTAGGTAACACCCATGTACAGCGTGACGAGTCGATTGTTAAGTTTATTGAGTGTGTGTGTGTGTGTGTGTGTGTTTTTCATGGTAGTTGTATTAAGCAGTAACACCCAAAGTAACACCATCAAGTAACATCATCAAGTAACACCAATAGTATATCACAGAGGCGCAAAATTTCCCAACGTCTACAATACAGGATGTGTTGATATATCATGTGTAGCGTATAATTATTTACCCCAGTGATCTCATATCCTCTTTTTGAACAGTACACGACCTAAGTACACTCGAACCTTATGCACTTACACTTGAACCTTATGCACTTACACTCGAATCTTATACACTTACACTCGAACCTTACACTCATAGTTGTTAAAATGTTGTTTATATTAGAGGTTAATAATATCTGGATATTTGATGTGATTGAAATAGTACGAGAATATGTTTATTATTTTAGGTACGATGTAGTTGATGTTATATGGATTATAGGTTAAATAATATAATTTATTCACATTCTTTATATTTCCAACCCATGTGGTGGCTCCTGTATGTATTTATGGACACACAGACACAGACACACACAGACACAGACATACAGACACAGACACAGACACAGACACACAGACACACACACACAGACACATATATGATTTCTTTAGACGCAAAAATGTATGAGTGATCAACAGCCTCTGGTACATTAATCGATTTACAGGTTGGTGGAGAGAGGTGGAGGGGAGAGAGTAGAGTCAAATGTGGAAGAAGAGTGGAAGATGTGGGTGGGCGGGAGGGTGGGCGGGAAGGAGAATATACCATAATAATTACCTGCTATTCATGAGATATACTTCACAGGTAATAATCTCCCACATGATAGATCTACAGGTAGTTATGTTACGTGTGCACAGGTAATACGCTGCCACATGATAGTTCTACAGGTAGTTATGTTACGTGTACACAGGTAATAATCTCCCACATGATAGATCTACAGGTAGTTATGTTACGTGTGCACAGGTAATAATTTCCCACATGATAGTTCTACAGGTAGTTATGTTACGTGTGCACAGGTAATACTCTCCCACATGATAGTTCTACAGGTAGTTATGTTACGTGTACACAGGTAATACTCTCCCACATTATAGACCTACAGGGACTTATGTTACGTGTGCACAGGTAATAATCTCCCATATGATAGTTCTACAGGTAGTTATGTTACGTGTGCACAGGTAATACTCTCCCACATGATAGTTCTACAGGTAGTTATGTTACGTGTGCACAGGTAATACGCTGCCACATGATAGTTCTACAGGTAGTTATGTTACGTGTGCACAGGTAATAATCTGCCACATGGATAGTTCTACAGGTAGTTATGTTACGTGTACACAGGTAATACTCTCCCACATTATAGACCTACAGGGACTTATGTTACGTGTGCACAGGTAATAATCTCCCATATGATAGTTCTACAGGTAGTTATGTTACGTGTGCACAGGTAATACTCTCCCACATGATAGTTCTACAGGTAGTTATGTTACGTGTGCACAGGTAATACGCTGCCACATGATAGTTCTACAGGTGCACCAGGACGTAACAACAATGATTCACTGTTTGGTGTTTTCAAGGAGGGGTTTTTCTGTCTCCTTGGGTCCACCGCCTCTCTTCCTCCCAGGGCCCCATTACACTTCTATTGTCAGCTACAGAACACCCCACCACTACCCGCTGCCTCAGAGATGTTGAAGCGAGAGTTGAATAGACTTACGAGAGGGTCTGACCAGCGAGGGAGGAGGGAGGGGAGGGGAGAGTATAGATGGAGGGGAAGGGGAGAGTGTAGAGGGAGATGGGGGGGGGGTGTATATAAATGGGGCGAAGAAGGGAGAGAGGGAGGGAGGTTATGTCAATGGGGCAAAGAGGGAGGGAAAGGGAAGGAAGGAAGGAAGGAAGGAGGAAGGCGAGGAGGTAACTAAAACGTTTTCAGCCAAATTTTGATGATATTATCGTTATGGACCAGACTTTGTGTGTTAAACATTATATACAGTATGTAAAGGTCTATATAATTTTTAAGTCTCGGTGATAAAGGCGCTTCTTAGTTCTCGAGTCTTGTTGTCTGGGAGATTGAAAGGTTAAAATTAATCCTTAATATCCTGGGAAAGTTAGCTACCACACCTGTTGCCAAAATAAAACCTAGAATTCGGACCTTTTTTTCAATTATATTTCAAACAATAAAACTAAATAACCAAATTCTTAAACCTGACAATTGTTGATTTTTTTTTCATCATTGCTCTATAATAAACCGTAAAATCAATTTCAAACAAGTTTAGAAATAAGTTATTATATATATAAAGTTTTTATAAGGTTCGACCGTGGATGCTGTTGTTGTTGTTACAAGTTCGTGATATGGCAGTACTGTTTGACGTCACTCCAGGTAACTGTTGCTGCCTCGGACACAACTGCTGGCTATTACCTGTTTAATTAATATATCATGTGTGTGTGTGTGTGTGTGTGTGTGTGTGTGTGTGTGTGTGTGTGTGTGTGTGTGTGTGTGTGTGTGTGTGTGCGTGTGTGTGTGCGTGTGCGTGTGCGTGTGTGTGTGCGTGTGTGTGTGTGTGTCACTCTAACAATGGTTATGATACCAAACTAACAGACACACGAGCAAGGGGCAGGAGTACTGTGTCAATAAAAGTGAAACGTGTTTAAACAGACTACCTGAGGTGCCCCCAGGTGAGTTCTTTAGTTTCAATTAATATAACATGAAATACTTTCTTTTTCCACTGGCAACTCCTCGCTTCACTTCACTCAAATTAATTCCATCTGTTCAATTAATCAGATAAAATGATTAAATTAAAAACTATTCGTGGATTTTACTGATTTATATTTGCTTCGTTTTTATGAGTAACTGATCAATATATAATACGTGATTTTGGTTGCGTTATTTTTTCTTATTCTAAATTCACCAACGATGAATTTGTCCTGGTTATTGAAGTTAAGAAATTGATATTTATATAAAGGTTAAATATCTAAAGGGATTCCATCGTGTCTCCGTCGTTCAGGTCCACAAAAGTAATTCAGATTAAAACTTTCGGGTTATAATGGACTACATAATTAAAAGTGTATATTTTTGTTGACTCTGACACCTGTAAAATGACATAGCACGTATAGGAAGGTCAATTAATACCATCTTTCATCTGTATTGGTCCAGATATAACCAAAAAGTCTTAAGTATAAATATTTTGAGATGTTTGACCTCTGAATTCATAAGATGATAGTTGTGAGTAAGACACCTGTGAGTAAAGAAAGACAGAAGGAACTAACTTACGATAGAATTATAATTATGAGTCAAAAGAAAGAAAGAAAAAAGAAAGAAAGAAAGAAAGAAAGAAAACACACGAAAGCCAATATCTTCCTCTACTGCGGTACACACAAACAACATAAGTTAAAACCACAATCGTGCAGTTGGTGCTATCAGACGCTAATGATGAATAAAATGTAACCTAAGGCGAATTAAAACAACAATTAATCCTCTCATGTCAACAGATTTATTCCATAAACGACCCATAAAACAGTATCCCACACATACTTAGTTTCCTCAGCATTTTCTATGATTTTTTTTTATGTCGTGTTTGTGTCTGTATTAATGTTGTTGATGATAGATTCTTGGGAGATATGATAGCTTGTGCAGGTAGACGAGTTATTACAGCGTTAGTGACACGGAAAAGAGATAAAAATATTAATATCTCAGGGAAAATGATAACACAACTTAATAATAATAATAATAATAATGATAATAATAATAATAATAATAATAATAATAATAATAATAATACAAATAATAATAATAGTTACATCCACATAAGGACACAAACACAGAGGTACAGTTAGCCACACTTCCACCTGGTACAGTTAGTATTGCCAATCCTCTCTCTCTCTCTTTGTGATGTGTTAACCCAGGGAGTATCAAAGCATGGTTCCCAAGTGCTCATTGGTGACTGGTAAGAGAAGCACTACGTCATGTTATTACTGGCATCTGCTTTGCCTCGTAATTCAATCTACCTTCAAATCTCATGATGGTGTAATGAAAAACGTATTAACTAACTGCATGGTAAATGTATTAATATGTAATCAGCATTTATACATATCCTCTTCTCTCAAAATGCTAATTACTTATCTAAGAAATGTGTAAAGGAGCATGAGGAGAATACATGTTCTTTCAAGCGAGTGTATTTATAAAAGTTACTCCTCTCAGAAACTTAAATTGGCCAAGTTTCCCAAGACGCTCGTTTTCTATGTGATGGATGACTCAGATGATTCGTATTCTCGGGTTCGGAGCTTCAAATGAGACACCAGTTGATCCCTGTGCCAATTGGTGTTGTATCAGTCCGAGGCTCTAATGTTAAATCGTGATTGAGAGGAATGACAAAGGATATATAGTACAGTGGTGTGTGTGTGTGTGTGTGTGTGTGTGTGTGTGTGTGTGTGTGTGTGTGTGTGTGTGTGTGTGTGTTAAATATCCCCAGCACTAATTGGCCCCATCCTTACCAAAACTAACTTAACCTAACCTAACCAACTGTACCTTAATCTAGTCTAACCTAACCTAATCTAACCTAACGTAGTCATCAGAACAAACGCCAAGGAAAGGTTAGGAGGTCAGGTCAGGTTAGGTTGGGTTAGACTAGGTTAGGTTAGTTCAGGTCAGGTCTGGTTAGGTTGGGTTAGACTAGGTTAGGTTAGTTCAGGTCAGGTCAGGTTAGGTTGGGTTAGACTAGGTTAGGTTAGTTCAGGTCAGGTCAGGTTAGGTTGGGTTAGACTAGGTTAGGTTAGTTCAGGTCAGGTCTGGTTAGGTTGGGTTAGACTAGGTTAGGTTAGTTCAGGTCAGGTCAGGTTAGGTTGGGTTAGACTAGGTTAGGTTAGTTCAGGTCAGGTCAGGTTAGGTTGGGTTAGACTAGGTTAGGTTAGTTCAGGTCAGGTCTGGTTAGGTTGGGTTAGACTAGGTTAGGTTTGGTTAGGTTAGGAACTAATATTACTGGATCCCACCTGACAAGTCACCGTTATCACCAGGTTAATGAGCATCACGTTCTTAGATAAATTTCAAGATTATTAGTTGGTTATATTACAGGTTTACAACGATAGCAAGAAAAAAAAATATACTGTTAAATGAAACTTTTCTCAGACTGGGAACTTTGACATTTAACTTTTGATTAAGCTTACATGGCTGATTAAACTATGTATTTGAAATCATAAAACTCATTTAGGTGCGTTAGAAGCTCAATGTATGTCGTTCCTGACTGATTGATTATTTATAATTTGTCTCTTCCACTAACACACCTCACCACTACCACATCTCACCACTACCACATCTCACCACAAACACACCTCACCACTAACACACCTCACCACTACCACACCTCACCACTACCACGTCTCTACAAACACACCTCACCACTAACACACCTCACCACTACACACCTCACCACTACCACACCTCACTACTACACGTCTCACCACCCACCTCACCACTACCACACCTCACCACTAACACACACTCACCACTACCACATCTCACCACAAACGCACCTCACCACTAACACCCCACCACTACCACACCTCACCACTACACCTCACCACTACCACATCTCACCACAAACACCTCACCACTAACACCTCACCACTAACACACCTCACCACTACACCTCACCACTACATCCACAAACGCACCTCACCACTAACACACCTCACCACTACCACACCTCACCACTACCACACCTACCACTCCCACTCACCTACATCTCACCACAAACACACCTCACCACTACCACACCTCACCACTACACACCTCACCACTACCACATCTCACCACAAACACACCTCACCACTACACACACCTCACCACTACCACACCTCACCACCACACCTCATACTAACACACCTCACCACTACCACACCTCACCACAAACACACCTCACCACTACCACACCTCACCACAAACACACCTTACCACTACCACACCTCACCACTACCACATCTCACCACAAACACACCTCACCACTAACACACCTCACCACTACCACACCTCACCACCAACACACCTCACCACTACCACATCTCACCACAAACACACCTCACCACTACCACACCTCACCACTACCACACCTCACCACCAACACACCTCACCACCAACACACCTCACCACTAACACACCTCACCACTACCACACCTCACCACTACCACACCTCACCACTACCACACCTGATGACTAGTATTGCATCACCTTTATATATCTTTATCAATGGGCAATTAAGGATAATTACCTTTTACCTGAGGAGCTGGTTGATATCAGAGACCTTGTACAGCGTTATGGTCAATAAATTATATGATTCACCATTGAACTAAACTGCGGCGACTCTAGATAAATGTTAGTTGATGTTGGAGATAATTTCTATATATTTCTAGTGGATCTTTTGTAGTGGTACAGTGATGTATTGGTGTAGTGGTACAGTGGTGTAGTGGTACAGTGATGTAGTGGTGTAGTGGTACAGTGATGAAGTGCTATAATGATATAAGAATACAATGGGATACCAATATAAAAATACAGTACACAAGTTATCAAAATAATTATTATATTACAGACTAGAGTTACGATCATCAGAATTATCACACACAAAGGTAATATTATACCCATGTGTATTATATTACGAGAAATAACTCACATATCATTACACACTAGTCTGTTATTGCACTGAAGAGATACACACGTGTTCAGAAGCATAACCTACACTACACACCCACTATTTCCGGTAATAGTTCACCAGAAAGCTTGTTTCTCGGTCAAGTCTAATTCAGCACAGCTCTCAGGGTCCACAGGTGAGGCAGGTGGACAGTTTGATCCTTAATGAGAAACAGGTTGGCTCGGACGTCATAAAGAGGGTGTAGTGAGGCCGCTGCTGTGGTGGTGGTGGAGTTATGGGCCTTTATGAAGATGTGTAGCGTTAAGAGATAGTCAAAGGGTCTGTATGTGAGGTTACCTGTAAATTATTGTGTGTGTGTGTGTGTGTGTGTGTGTGTGTGTGTGTGTGTGTGTGTGTGTGTGTGTGTGTGTACAATAAAGACCCATTGAACTCAAATGTACCTCTTAAACCTCCTACCATTTATATATTAACCATTAACAAACTCTAAAGGCACATGATGTAAATATTTTTTTTAAACCCAAGGGAAAAATTACATCATAGAAATTGTGTACCTAACAATTGTTTCTGAATTAAAGTAAGATTCAGACACATGTAGAAATGGACACAGGACTCGTTAAAATATCGTAGGAAACACAAACACAAACACAAAGATACTGTGGCTATATTAATAAATGTACTGAAAGTGATTCATGAAGCACCGAAACGTTTTACGAACTCCTAGACCGATGAACTATACTTAATGATTCATGAAGTGAACTCGAGCATTCATGAAACACCGAAACACTGACGATCTTTGATTTACAGAAACAAACTACAAGATTTATGAACCAACGAAATATTTACGAACCCCAAGTGTGATTGCTTAAACACGTGCAAAGATAGTATTAATCTTGGTATAAAGGAGGGAAGGAAGGGAGGGAGGAAGGGAGGTCTGGGGACAGAGCGAGGACGGAGGGAGGGAGGGAGGGGACTCAGCCTGGCTAAATTTACAAGATTGGCTGAAGTTTATGTGGCAGTGGGTGCGCGCGCTGCCGTGCTTTGATCCCCCGGGGGTCCAAGCAGAGGTCTGGCATGAAGTAAATTGGTTAATTTTACGGTACGTGAATTTGTTCCTGACGTTTTGCTTTCGGTCTGTGAGCCTTCAACTTTTATGTATTATTTACATTTAATGATCCTTTTGATTGGGGTCCGTTTCTTCTTCTACTTTTCCATTTTGTGTACTTTGTGTGTGTGTGTGTGTGTGTGTGTGTGTGTGTGTGTGTGTGTGTGTGTGTGTGTGTGTGTGTGTGTGTGTGTGTTTTGTACCTTTGTTTTATGTGTTTCTCCGTGAGTGTTCTCGTTTTTTGCAGACTTCACAGTTTTGTCGTATTTGTTAAGACTCTCTCTCTCTCTCTCTCTCTCTCTCTCTCTCTCTCTCAAGTGGGTCCAGTCAACACTCCAAATGGTAGCGTTTTTCTCCTCTAGGTGTTTACGACTCCGGCTATGCAATACATAAGAGGGTGGGGGTGATTTAGATTCCACTGAAGAACTATTCATAGTCGACAACTTACCAAGAGACATTTTATAAACAAATGGACATCATAACGACGTGAGAGCAAATAATACTTGACATAATGATCGTCATTATTTGGGGTACGTTTTGAGCACTATCTCCTCTCACTCACTCACTCACTCACTCACTCACTCTCTCTCTCACTCACTCACTCACTCACTCACTCACTCACTCACTATTCCTCGTCTTCCTCATTACCGTTGACATTCTCCTTCTTTACCTCCTCATGTCTATCGTTATTTCATTTCTTTATCGTTAATATCTCGTCCTCGTCCTTCTCCTCTCCTCTCCCTTTCCCTATTTTCCTTCCCTCTCCCTCCCACTCCCTCTCCTCGCCAGCCTGACGTCACCCCACCCGTCACGCCTCTTATATGAGTTAGTAAGTTTGGACATGACTGAGAGACGTAGTTAAGAATGTGAGACAAGTAACAAGTACAAGCTGTGTTATGTTGGATATTCATTAATGTAACCACGTTTCCCGTAGTAAGTCAGGGTTAGTGTTGGTTTTTGTTGAACTTTTTATCAATGTTGTGTTTTATAGTGATACTACTACTACTACTACTACAGCAACATTATCTCTACACAATATCCACACATGTAGTAGTCAACATTCCTCACCACCTCACATGTTCAGATAATCCTATACAAACTCCTTCCTCTGTCTCCGTACAGTAAGTTACAGCATCATCCTAACTTTAGCCAGGTACAGGTACAGTATACGCTGGACCTTACTACCACAGTATATAGATCATACAGTTAATGGTGTGTATGTATAAGTAGGTCATACAGTTAATGGTGTGTATGTATAAGTAGGTCATACAGTTAATGGTGTGTAAGTATAAGTAGGTCATACAGTTAATGGTGTGTAAGTATAAGTAGAGAGTTAATGGTGCGTATGTTCATCTTTTCGTCGTATTTTTCACCTATGGTCGGTGTATAAGGATGTCTAAATGTTATTCCTATCTGAGTAACTTGAACATTAACTAACCTGTGTTAAAAGTACAATACACAGGTGTTTGTTCCTTGGCAGTGACTGTACGTTTATGGTTTTACATACACTTACCAACACTCTTAGTTCAATAGATGTTTTTGTTCGTGTGTGTGTGTGTGTGTGTGTGTGTGTGTGTGTGTGTGTGTGTGTGTGTGTGTGTGTTGGGAACTACTCGACCTTGCAACACCTCATAAGCCATGTTGTTTCCCTCACTCTCTCTCCTCATAAAACATTATCTCCCTGGCCACACCTCCCTGGCCACACCGTCACTAACACTACATACAACTCACAGTAAACAAACCAACATCACTTATACTCCCTTTCTTGTCCTCTTACTCAAGCCTTTATTTATGACAGTACAACACCGCTGACCTTAACAAGTCGACTGTGTCTGTTGGTTCGCTCGCCCTTTCATTTTGTATAAATATTTTGCCTCTCCTTATGGGTATGTAGTAACTTTCTGAGTCCGGCCCTTCACTGGTTCGTAAATTATGTTTCATAATTTTAAACAATGAAGATAAATACAACGTAGCTAAGTGCCATATTGGCTATATTATTTCAGTGGTATTTTAATCTCTATAGTCATGTTTCATAACTTAAGTGAAATAATTAGATACATTCCCATATCTTAAGGAAGTATTTCTACACAGAGGCTTTGAGAATCCGCATCATAAAACAAGCCCAGATATTTCCCCAAACTGATATGTTAATTTCCCCCTTTAACTGGTAATTTAAGAGCAAGAATCAACGCTCAACTCAATATATACAACACTGAGACTATCATAAACACTGAGACTATCATAAACAAATATATTCTCTTATCCCTATAAAAACTCCACCAATAAACCCTAACATCAATATATACCTCCTGTTTACTCAATTTAACACCGGTAATAAAAAATATAACGTGTGAATCTGTATGGATGGAGTCAACGGCTCTTGCAAAACACAATCTCCATGTAAAGTGATTCTCCCAGGGTGCAAAAAAACACACTAGTAGCAACGACCACGACTCAATCACTCCTGGTAACAAAAATATCAAGGTCAGGGTGGAAGAGATTTATACAATAGCGTAAAATAATTATCATAGGGAATAAATTTGTGTCAAGAAAATAGTTAATGCGTTATACTTTGGAGGTTAATGTAAGTGCTCTGAAGGGAGGTTAAACGTCCACTGGAATAAAACAAAAACAATGAAGTAAATCAAAACAATGATGTAGGTCAAAACAACTACTTAATGAACAAAAAATAAGTTAACAAAATATTAAAAAAAAAAAATAGTGTTGTTGATTTTAAGGTCTCTCTCCCTTCCACTCCCCCTCTCGTTCTCTCCTTTTTGCTCTTCCTCTCCCTTCCTCTCTCTCGCCCTTTCATACTCTCCTCCCAATTCCCCCCTCTATCTCCCCTCTGTCCTTACTCTCCCCTCTCTTTTTCCATCCATCACTCCTTCCCCTCTCTCTCTTACCCCTCCCATCTCCCTCTCTCTCCCCCTCTTCCTCCCTTCATCAATTATTTTCCTCGTGTAACCTTTATTACCCCTCCTGCCTCGTTCCACAAGTGTCAAGCTTTCGGGAATTCAAAGACAAATTCCCTGAACTGTGGAAAACAAAATAAGTGGAGAGAGAGAGAGAGAGAGAGAGAGAGAGAGAGAGAGAGAGAGAGAGAGAGAGACCCCCACTACGAAAAATATATTCCAAATCAATAATAATTAAATCATACATATCTTTATTCTCAAATGCAATATCGAAACTATTTTGGTCACCATCTTTGTGTCGTGGTGAGTCATTTAGATACGTTCCCTTACAAGACTGAGTTAAAGGCGACGAATTTAACTTACGGACATTTGGGACTGTAGCCCATGAAAGGGGTTGACAGGTATACGGGCGTTCCCTGGTGACAGTCTCAAGTACACCTGGGGCTTGTACACGAGTTGTTATAAATTAAACATATTAAAGGTTTTTAAGTGTTGTAGTAGCGGGTCAAGGAAGGGTGGCGAGAGAGAGAGAGAGAGAGAGAGAGAGAGAGAGAGAGAGAGAGAGCACGTAACATGTAATACCAAATACACCTAAGTATCTTGTCATGTTTATCATCATATACTAAAGTCAGTTAATTGCTGGACATTTTCTATTTATAAAGACACTTTTTCTCTCATCTTGAATTTTTGTCTCGTGTTGCAAGACCTCCTCACTTTTGACCATCCAATTTACGAGATTACTAGTGTTGAATATTCCCTTTGAGTATTACCCCCAAATGATATCCAAATAAACACGACATTCAAAATATTCCTCCTGTATCATCTCAAAGTCGAAATTAAGTCGATTTTAATGTATATATCTATAAATTATGAACCGGTTTATAGTCCAGTTATATCAAGTTAAAAGTATACGAGTTACATCAGATATAAAAATATAATTGAAATTTTAATGGGAACTAGTTTGTGTTAGGTTTTTATATATATGATCTAATTAGCCAAGTTCTTTTTATTTTTATAATTTGGGTTTGAAGAATAAATATATTTCTTGAACTTTTTTTTTACAGGTGATCTTTCCTCAGGTGCTATATTAGTAATTAATCTTTCTGCATTATTTATATATTTTTTATTCATGTTTCCTGTTTTATTTTCTCACTGATAATTTACAGTATATAGTGATCAAGTCTTTTGTTGTTGTCTGTCATTATTATTGATCAGTTTATAAGGTTATTTTCAGTTTTGTCTGTTCTTGTTATTGATGAATTGTTATATGTTCAGTGTTGATCAGTTCACCTGTTGTCATTATCAGTTTTTTGTTTTCGTTATTGAAGAAGAAGAAGAAGCGAATTTGAAATATCAGAACGAAATAAATAAAAATAATGAAGATATAGAAGATGAGAGGCGTAAGAATAAGATGACAGATGATTGAAATGAGGGAGAGGCAGGAATAGGGAGAAGTCAGATAAACGGAAGGAAGAGGGGGAAAGGGAAGAAGAGAAGGAAATAAGGCCAATCGCAGAGAGATAGGGAGAAGATTGGGGAGTGGAATAATGAGAACGAGAGGGGAAGAGAAGATAGAAAGAGAGGACGAAGAAGAAGAAAGACCAAACAAAATGATATAAAAAAAGAATTAAAACTGATAATGCAGGAAAATATAAAAATGAATAAAGAAGAAATATGGACATGAACGCGACACTGTCACAAACTTCAGACCAACTGACTTATCCTATGATGAGTTATGTAATTACTACACTGAACCAGGAATCCTTGAGGTCATTTTTGCAGTCTCTCCTAAATTTGTTAGCCCACACTGATTAGTCCTCAAGTATAACACGAATGAATATGACCAATATTATTTTTGTGTGTGTATGAACCTCTGTCCTATGTGGCAGTGAACAGTAATAGCATCCTTGTGTATGAACCTCTGTCCTATGTGTCAGTGAACAGTAATAGTACCCTCAGTGTCAAGACCTGACAGGCCTCCTCATATTAAGCAACGTTTACCTCAGTTTTAACAATAAATGTATTAAATAAAAAACCAAGGAAGCAAAAAAAAAGAAAGAGAAAGAGAGAGAGACAGACAGAAAGAAAGACGACAGCTATCAGACTAAATAACACAGTGAATAGGTGGGATAGGCGAATAGGAATAAGAATATAAAGCTAGATAAAAGAAAAATATGGCAAAAAAATAAGATAAAGAAGAGAGGAATACATAAATATGGAAAAGAAACAGATGGCGGGGAAGATAGAGGTGAGAAACCAGATGAGTAAATAAAAGGAACAGGCAATTAATGAAAGAAAGATGAGGTGAGAGGAGGAAACATGTCATCATTTGTCACCTTGACCTCATGTATGTCATTGGTTCAACAAAGGTGTGGTTCTCCCCCCTGGCCACTATACCTCCTTACTCACATGACTCACATCAGTAACTTGGTTTGGTTTGCCAGGAGAGAGAGAGAGAGAGAGAGAGAGAGAGAGAGAGAGAGAGAGACGTTAGGTCGAAACCATATGAGGAGATGCAACTCGTCATACACTCATGAAAGCACAAAGACACGCGGTCACAGAAGTACGTACACACACACACACACACACATACGTATGTAAGTTTATATGTACATGTTTGTGGGTGTAAGTGTGTGTCAGTGTTATGTAGATATGTTTGTTTGCGCTGGTGTAGTTGTATTTGTCTGTACGCACTGCTCTTATCTGTATGTGTGTGTGCCCGGGTGCTTATATGGTATTCATGTATTCATGTGCACCGGTGTATGTGTGTGCACCTATTTACTGCACACGTGTATGTACATATCTTTTGCGCGTGTGTTTGATGCCAATATCAATCCAGGTACAAGTGTGTGTGCCTATGCTTGCATGAGTTATTAGCAGGCTTGCTGGAGCATGAGGCCAATATTTGCCAAATTTGGCATTCCCTGTGTAACCCTGAGTGTAAATGCTTACATAAACGTCAAATTAACTGAGAAATTGCTCCGTCAGCCAACATGGGAGGCGAGGAGGTCAACACTAATTTAAGTTATTTAAATTTTAATTCTGTAACTCGTGTTCTCAGCCCCTCGTTACTCTCGCTTTGTCCCTCTTTCTCTCTGTTTATCTTTCTCACAAGTAAAGGGGATAAATATCTGTGATTCTCTTTATTCATTTGGATGTTTGATCAAGAAATACAAGTGTGTCTTTATTAAAGGTAAAAGGAAAACGAAATTATTTTGGACACACACACACACACGCACACACACGCACACACACATATACGCACACACACACACACACGCACACACACACACACACACACACACACACACACACACACACACACACACACACACACACACACACACACACACACACACACACACACACACACACACACGTACGTCATCTCCCACCAGAAAACGCAAAGAACAGTCGATAGTAGGACCAGGACGTTATTTGGCACCGTGTCTGGAATTTTCACTTAAATGGTAACACGTGCAGTCTACCACTTATTGTGTGATGGACGAGAGACCAAGACCACATCTAAGTTGACCTTTCTAGTATAAGTTAAATCTAATTAGTAGACTTAATGATAGAGGGTGTGTCCACTAGCCTCTCTTAATTCCCTACGCATGTAAATATTGATAGTTTTTGGCTATGCTACACATGTCCTTCACAGAGTTCTACATTTAAAGGAACCAATTTACTTATTCAATAGTTTCCCATTTACTTCATATATCTTCAATACTTTTCACATGATCTTTAAGACTACTCAATCATACTCTTTTTCTATATCCATAAATACCATAAGCAATTTCTCTCCCCTTTCCCAGAAAATGTTCAGGTTTCTTAATTAAAAAAACTCCGAGTCAAAGATCTGTTCTTTTTTCTTGAACTCACACACACTGTTCTTCCTCCAACATACTCCCAGTAACTCACACACTCTGTTCTTCCTCCAATATACTCCCAGTAACTCACACACACTGTTCTTCCTCCAATATACTCCCAGTAACTCACACACACTGTTCTTCCTCCAACATACTCCCAGTAACTCACACACACTGTTCTTCCTCCAATATACTCCCAGTAACTCACACACACTGTTCTTCCTCCAACATACTCCCAGTAACTCACACACTGTTCTCCCTTCAACATACTCCCAGTAACTCACACACACTGTTCTTCCTCCAACCTCCAACATACTCCCAGTAACTCACACACTGTTCTTCCTCCAACATTAACTCACACTCTAATTCCTCATACTCCCAGTAACTCACACACACTGTTCTTCCTCCAATATACTCCCAGTAACTCACACACACTGTTCCCTCCAACATACTCCCCAGTAACTCACACACTGTTCTCCTTCAACATACTCCCAGTAACTCACACACACTGTTCTTCCTCCAACATACTCCCAGTAACTCACACACTCTGTTCTTCCTCCAATATACTCCCAAGTAACTCACACACACTGTTCTTCCTCCAACATACTCCCAGTAACTCACACACTCTGTTCTTCCTCCAATATACTCCCAGTAACTCACACACTCTGTTCTTCCTCCAAAATATACTCCCAGTAACTCACACACACTGTTCTTCCTCCAACATACTCCCAGTAACTCACACACTACTGTTCTTCCTCCAACATACTCCCAGTAACTCACACACACTGTTCTTCCTCCAACATACTCCCAGTAACTCACACACACTGTTCTTCCTCCAACATACTCCCAGTAACTCACACACACTGTTCTTCCTCCAACATACTCCCAGTAACTCACACACACTGTTCTTCCTCCAACATACTCCCAGTAACTCACACACACTGTTCTTCCTCCAACATACTACCAGTTTTGTTACAAGCTCCTTAATTATAACACATTCATACCTGTTCCTTGATATGCTTATGATCTTTCTCTTTAAAACTTTGGAGTTTTTTATGATCTCTGTCGGTCTTTTGGGCATCTTCCCCTCCGTCATGCACTACTTCTACATTCTAGTTATCAATTTTATCACTTTCCCGGCTCCCGTCCTCAACTATTCAAGGGCGACACCATCCACTCTTGGCGCCACACTATTCTTGACCTCACAGCCAGTCTCGTCTCTTGTTATTTTTTACCTGATAATAGTCAATCTACCACATTCTGACACTGTACCACGCACCTGCAGTATATTAACGATATTCAGCTTATATTAAATTTATTCACCATGTGTGTGTGTGTGTGTGTGTGTGTGTGTGTGTGTGTGCATCACACAGGAAGTCCATAACCACAGATATTTTAAGTATCACACCATAACGATTTTAATTTACCATAATAATATTTATTGTTAACGAGCCCGTGGTTGGCGGCGTCCAACTCACTTCTCTGGGACGTAGGTAAAAAATAGTAAATGTGAATTATTCAGTGACTGAGTTGCTTTACCTCTTTTGTTTATGGTAAATTAATAACTAATAATAAATAAATAATAATATCTGATAGTTTACGGCTGGGCCAATACAGCACTCATCAACGAGCGGAAGTAACTCCAGATCCTGACAGGGGCGTGGGCGTGGAGGTGGTCGGCAGCGTAGTGTGGGCGGGGTAAGTTCCCACCCACACCCGTGACGCCCCACGTGGCACCACACCCACGCGGCAGCACCTGGCCGGCGGGTGTGCTGTTTTATCTCATTTGGGGGGTCGATACTGCTTCAGTTTGGGAGGGAGAGAACTTCTGACCCCCGACTGTACAGTACATAAACATATCATCATGTTACCCACCGCTGTAAACTGGACCAAATTTTCCCTGAGATCCGTTTGGGTATTTAGTTGTGTATTGTGTTACGATAGTCTGTGAGGAGACGGCAGAAAAAGGCAGAGGTATAATGTAAACACCGCCTCATGACCTCAGTTGGAGCAAGTAGCACTGTGTTGTATGTGATATGTTTGGGTCCTTCTCTTATTACCTCCAAGTAGAGAGAGAGAGAGAGAGAGAGAGAGAGAGAGAGAGAGAGAGAGAGAGAGAGAGAGAGAGAGAGAGAGAGAGAGAGAGAGAGAGTCGTAACACTGAACACTACAACCTTCCATTCCATTACATAATCCCTCATGGCATAATAGACCACACGAAGACTAATTACCTGAGACATACCGGAGCTAATAACCAAACTCTTATTAAAGTGTATTTTTTATGATATTTATACATATTACCGGGAATTAAATTTAAGTAGCGTAACCATGGGAGGTGGGGGAGGGGAGGGGGGGGGGTGGCGTGGACGGTGAGATGTGGTCACTAGTCCGGCACCAAGGACACACCACACCACAAAATGTATGAAGCAATTTAGAATCCATTGCCAAGGATAAGTTGTTTTTTGTGTTTTTTTGACATGTTTAGGTGTTCATGTAAGTGTTTGATATCATGAAACACATTCTCAAACCCCGTCTCTCTCCCTCTTAACCTCCTCCTTCTCATTCCCACCTCTCCCTCCCTCCCAATTCCCCCTCCATCTCCCTCTCAATCCCCCTCCCTCTCTTTATGAACCCCCTTCCTCTCACTCCCTCTCACTGTCAATCCCTCTTCCCCTCAAACCCTCTCCCTCCCATTCTCATATTGGTCCACTCATCATACCTGACCTTCAACGAGTTAGCAACATTCGATACTATGACTCAATCTCCTCAGCAACACTTTCTACCTAATACGTAACTCGTCTCTTTTTACCATAACAACATAAACACATTTACAAATCGTTGATGATATAGGAACCCAACTTATTTAAAATACACAAGAACTTTATATCGATCTTATCTAATAGCCACACACAAGTTACCACACCACGCGCCTATCTAGACATACGATTATCTCTCTCTCTCTCTCATCTACAATAAACACAAAGGAATGAGCTCCACCACCGACTTACAGCTCTCGTGAATATAAACCAACAACCATTTAGTCAATAGGAAATATACCTGTCCCAAAGAAGGAAATATTACGGCAACACGTCGTATGTAAATTGATTTACTGGAAACTGATGACACAATCCATCATGATTTACAGATTGAAATAGTGTTTTGGTGGATGTGATCGTGTCTGGCCGCGTTGATAGACGAGAGAGAGGGAGGGTGGGGGAGAGAATAGGGGGAGGAGGGATAGGTTAGAGGGAAGGTGTTACTAGGATACAGAAGCGTTAGTTAGTGAAAGCTTTTGTTGTGGGTAATGACGATGGACAAGAGGAACATTGGAACACCACAGTTTGAACAGGAGGAACATCGGAACACCACACTATGGACAGGAGGTACATCGGAACACCACTATGGACGGGAAGAACATCGGAACAACACAACTAAACCCGGGAAAAGTGTTGACGTCAAATGTGACCTTTCCTTCTCCCTCCTAAAAACTTTAAATTTTTTGGGGTCTTTAAAATTTTACCCCTGAAGTTGGTTGTTTGGGAAAGGGGGGGGGTTAGGGGGAGGCGAGGGAGGGGGGGAGAAGGAGAGGAGAGAGAGGAGGAGGTATAGAAGGATAGTTTGATGGAGAGGCGGTGAGGGGAGGGGTGAGAAGGAGGGAAGAAGAGGGAAGGTTGATGGGGACATAGGGGGTAGAAGGAGGAGGAGGAGGAGGAAGGGAGAGATGGTAAAAGTCAAAGGTCATCAGGCACGTTAAAGGTCAAAGGTCATCATCAGGCACGTAAGGGGTAAAAGGTAACCATCAGGCACGTTAAAGGTCAAAGGTCATCATCAGGCACGTAAAAGGTCAAAGGTCACACTCAAATTGGCGTGATCTGGCAACTCCTTGGGAAACAATATAGTTCATCTTGATATGTGTATTAAATCAGTCCGGTTATCAGTATTAAGTTCAGTCCGTTTATCAATCAGTTAGTCAGCCAATCAGGAAAGCCATAAATGTTCTTATATTCCCACATGCTACAATATTATAACTGTGTAATAAAACGTGTTCTGACTTCACCACTGTAATAGATATAAATATTATTACCTTAGGCTTTTACTCCTGATGTCACCTCCCGAGTCATATAACTGAATGAGATATGATGGATACGTTTTCAAAGTCTTCCTTACAGCAGAATTTTACCAAATTTGTCTTATTGAGAGTAAATGTTGTGTCAGTGGAATGTAACTCGTGGCTTTAGTGAGATGGTGTGACGTGTTGTAACTTTGGGTATAAGGTCAAGTTATTGTGTCATGCTATCCTATATAACGCCTATGTCACACTACAGCTTATGTCTTTATGGCTACTTAACCTCACTATTGAGAAAAAGAGAGAGAGAGAGAGAGAGAGAAGTGTCCAGGGGTGGTAACTGTGGGTGTTCCTCGACCACCCGCTAGCCAGCCTGAGGGGTCAACTCTCTCACTCACGTATAAATTCATTATTTCTTGAATTTTTCACGCTTCTTATGCGGTACTTGTAAGACCCTGACCACGCGGTGCTCCCAGACGGTAGCTAGTGAGGAGTGGCCAGAAGAAGAAGAAGTAGCAGCAGGAGGAGGAGGAACAGGAGGAGGAGGAGTAACATTGTGAGAGAAAGGTGAAAGATGAGAAAAATACATTATATCAGAGGAACTACTTTCTTTAATTAACACTTAGAAAATGACATATACAATAACCTCATTCAATAAGTCACACTGGATCATTACTTTACAGGATAGTAGAGTCTCATCCACTTACTAGTTCTTGTCTGTGGCTGTCCTCACTCATACCCCATGCTCTCAGACTACATTATATAGTTAGGCTATTGTTTGTAGTATTTACCCATCCCTAAACCCAGGAGTGAGGGAGGCACGTAGGGAATAAGGCGGGTAGAGGAAGGTGGGCATAGGTGTCATAAGAAGGGTGGGTGGGAGTAGGGTGGGTGGTGGGCGGTTTGGGAGGGGCATAGGTGTCACAAGATGGGTGGGGGAGGGTGGGAAGTGTGGGGGGTGGGAAGGGACAAGTGGCAACCCGTGTTAATGGTAGCACCTGGGGGCAAATATTTGAGCTGCTCTAAAATAAATGAAATGCGCATCAGCGACTCCCAGCAGTGTTGACCTGACAAACACAGTCACATACAACACGAGAAATGTACGAAAAAGTGTGTGTGTGTGTGTGTGTGTGTGTGTGTGTGTGTGTGTGTGTGTGTGTGTGTGTGTGTGTGTGTGTGTGTGTGTGTGTGTTAATGAACTAGAGGTGTCTTGAGCTCGAACCAAGGACGTTAGGAAAGTAGGCGAGTTACATGAAAACCTCAACTACAATGAATCACAAATCACATTGGTTATATTGTATTTTCCAGGCTATATTGGTTACAGTGTACAACAGGTACCATGGAAGTTACAGTGTACACCAGACCACCTAAGTTACAGTGTACACCAGACCACCTAAGTTACAGTGTACAACAGACCACCTAAGGTACAGCGTATCTCGCCCCTGGGAACAAATACGAACGTTATTTATATTCGCAGAGTTATTCAGCAAGAACTTTTTCCCCTCCCACACCCACAATGTTCGCTCTCTCCTCACCCCCCTCCTCAGTGACTTACTCTGGTCACGTCTGCCAATGGTGGTCACGGAGGAGGTCATATATTGACTATAATACACTATGGCTTGTTGGTCACACACACACAGAGTTAATATTCTCACCGCTACTCAACTTTTCACATGACCGTCCATCCATTAGATAAATTTTCTTGCCTTACCATTTAGACAAAGCAACGTAAAAACAAACAACGGTATATTGTTACACTAACTAAATGGGAAGAATAATCGTAATCCATTATCCTGAAGTGATGTTTTTAGTCCTAGTCTTACGGTTATAGAAATCCATATAGGTTTAGTTGACTGTTAATATAGAATGAGTTGGAAGACGTTTCAAGGGACAGGTGGTGGTTAATCGTTATAATTGTTAGCTCTAAACTTGTTATTAAAACTGCGATATTTTGATGTGGATTTTTGTACTATATGTGGATGTATATATGATGATCTGTATAGTTGTTACTGCTATCGTTATCATTGTTAAAATCGTTATTATCGTTATTATCGTTATTATCGTTATTATCGCTATTATCGCTATTATCGTTATTATCGTTATCGTTATTATCGCTATTATCGTTATTATCGATAATATTATTGTTGTTACTGTTTTTATCATTATCGTTATTATTATAATACAGAGACAAGCACTGGACAACATAAAAATGACTTACAACAAAAAACAACAAAATACTAAATTAATTCAAATGGACAATAGAAAACACAAAACAATTTACACTAATTTTAGAAGACTAAGGAACTTCATTAGATATCGGGTTGGGTAAAGTGTTCCCAAAATACCTTGTGGGGTTGCGTAAAGTGTTCCAAAAATACCTTGTGGGGTTGGGTAAAGTGTTCCCAAAATACCTTGTGTTCTTTTATACAGGTTCTCGCTTAACCAAAAATTACCGACGAGTGTTAAAGAGGAGGAACTCTGGACAGTGGAAACAATAATTTTAGTGTTGTCTTAAATTTAACGAACTGGTCCCTAAGTGTAGCTGGAATCTTGGGTCAAGGGATGAAGCCTGACCTCTAATGATCGTCATAATCTAGAATCAGTTTATTATAGCTTGTTCGTATAGAGAAAGGAAATGCTTGTAGAAACTTGTAACAATAAACACACAATGACAACAATAATTGGGTACAGGTCACGTTTTACGATGATGTAAACAATAATATATTTTTTTTTACTATCTCCAGCCTCTTGTTGCTATAACAATAATAATAATAATAATGATAATGACGATAATAACAATAATAAGGAGAATAACGACAGGAAGTTTGTCCTCAATGGCATCTCAATATTAAAGGTTGTGTCTCAGGCTTCACTTCCTTCCCCGCAACACACACAAAATCTTTCTAAGCTGTATAGTTCCTGGTCTTAATCTCGTAATCTTTCACCTTTTTCTTCTCTCCCATTTATTCTTTCTTTATTCCCCAACATCATCTTTTACCTCTATCCTCTCTTATTCTATCTTTCTTATTTATCATCATTAAAAAAAAAAAAATTTATATCACTGTTCTATCGATGGCATAGTTTGTAAACATACCCTTCCTCTCTCCCTGTCTTCCTCCACACACACACACACACACACTACACGATAACATCACAACACATCCCACGAAACAGTGATAGCAGACAAGTTGGGACGCCAAATGACTACCCACTAAGGGCTCGCTGGGTTGTTAAATAGACTCTGAGATGACTGACAGTACAAGGCCTCCATCGCCGCACCCTCCCGCTGTACCGTTAAAGATGCATCTCTATTAAAGCTGTTGTTGATTTACGAGCTGTCGAAGCCCGGATTCTCATGGAGCCATCCGTTAAACTTTCCTCCTTTGACTGTAAATATGAGAGTAATGTTATGTGGGTCACTGAATCGGCTTCGGTGTAAACTCGAGACCGCTTCGAATTCTATTTTACGGAGACAAGTTTCACCATACTAATCGTTGAGGATCTTGACTTGTGGTTATTTCAGGACGAGAATCCAAACATTCCTAGGCGATAAAACGAGTCAGTGATCCGTTTAAGAGTCGGGGATTAAGCTATGTCATTTAATCGAAACGTGGATATTAAGGGACTATATGTCTTCTCTGGTTTGTATTTGGTGGTTCGTTGTGTATTGTACTGGAACCGAATTCTCAATGATTCACACGTCATCAAGATAATGGTTCAAGTTCCAGCGCAAGTTCTGGAGATATTTGGACAAAACTTCTTAGTGGCGTTGGCTAAGTGAGAGAGTTAACACGACATTACATCAACATTTCCAGACAAAAACATACGTATGAACTTTTGTGGGTGGGGATTTCCGGACCTCGATACCTTAAACAAATTTCACCCATTACTTTTTTTAATAACTGAATGACAAACTCAAGGCGACATTATATTACATGGAGTATAATGAGTATGTGTTTTATGTATAGCACTTCAAGATATATCATATATAATACACTTCATTGCTGTTTACCAAGAACTATGATACTGAAGATATTCCTCATTGCTGTGTACCTTTGCTGTGGTCGGTAATAATAGGAAATTTAGTGTTGTTGTGTCAGGATATATCGCTCTATAACTTAGCTAGCTGTGGTGATATCTCTAAGGGGCAACTCTATCATTAAGGCAAGAGATCCTGACAGCACCGTGTCCTTAGGGAAGGTAGTAGGATATCATAAGAGTATACTGAAGGACGTAGGGATATGTTCTTACGTAGATGTTTGTTTATTCTTAATGGTTTGTGAATTAGATATTTCCTTCGTTTATGAGAGGAAGTATTTTCTCTCTTAACCCTTTGAGGACGCTGTTTTAACCCTTTGAAGACGATGTTTTAACCCTTTGAAGATGGTGTGTTAACCCTTTGAGGACGATGTTTTAACTCTTTGAAGACGATGTTTTAACCCTTTGAAGATGGTGTGTTAACCCTTTGAGGACGATGTTTTAACCCTTTGAAGACGATGTTTTAACCCTTTGAGGACGATGTTTTAACCCTTTGGAAACAAAAATCTTTAACATAAACTTGAACAAAATTTTTTCTCAATTAACATACATGGCGTTACTTAACCACAACACGAGAAGAATTATCTATAATAGAAGTCAGGTCCTCATTAGCCTTTACCAGAGTGACAAGAGTGAGTACCTTACACACCACCACAAGAACCAACAAACGCGATCCTGGTTTGTTAAAAGTTCATGAGATTTACTTTGTTTTATTTAACCGTGAATGTGAGATTTTCATTGTTTTATTTAACCGTGAGTGAGAAAAATACAGATACAGTTATTGTAGAGTCTCAGTGGCATTTCAACGCCATTAAGTCTATTATTAATAATTTAAATGTGTTCCTGATCTGAAATTAAGATGAATATTTTACCGTAATTCTTTAAGTCATTGAGAATCTAAGCCTCAGTGGTAATTTCTCCTCCATTTCAAATAGACTATCTTCACTAATAGACTATCTCCACTAATAGACTATCTCCACTAATAGACTGTGTCCACTAATAGACTATCTCCACTAACACTATTCCACATAAAATAGATTTTATTTTTAATCTGAGAACCTTTGAGAACCCGCGTCTTGGTTAGTCCAGCCTCTACAGTACCGTGACCTCTTGCTCTGGCGGACTTCTGTAATATTAAAGACCCGATCCCTCAGCTTCCGGTCCTGCCTAGCCCTGCCTAACCCCCTCCCCCACCTGACCCACCTACCCCGTCGTCTGTGATCAGGAAGGAGAAACAGGGGCGGCTATATTATTAACCCACTTACGGCAGCCCCCCCCCCCCTCTTGGTATAGAAGAATAGGTCATGTTACACATTACTAAGTCGCAACTAACTAGGTGTATCCGGAGGTGACGCTTGGAAGGGGGAGGAAGGGTGACGCTTAGGAGGGGATAGGAGATGGAGGGTGACGATTGGCTAGGAGATGAGGGATGGGGGGAGGGTGGGTGATGATTGGCTAGGGGGTGAGGGAAGGGAGGGTGACGACTGAGTGTGGGTTAATCTGTCTTACGTAAAAGTTTATCTTCACTGATTTTTAGAGGCAAAGTTATACACACAACTTTGTGAGCGCCAGGTAACACGATGTCATTTATTCACGCCACAACACGGAATCAAACAGGTGAACAAAGTGCTCATGTCTTAGAAGTGATTGTAATGACGATACGACGCACTAGATTATACAGAAAGGGGTTCAATTTTTTAATCACCCAATGGAAAATAATAAATTAATATCGATACAAGAATAAAATAAAGAGTGTTTATATGTCAATCAAAAACGGAAGAATACAACTGAGAATCACAACAGAGATCAGCCAAGAATATTTGATGCTGTAGAATAAAGACAAAAGTTTACGACCGAAATAAAATACAAGAAAGGTGATATTAAAGACCCAGTTGTAGAATATCTCAGAACTTTACTTAATACCCAATGAAAAAATTAAATTGTTGAAATGTCAAGTATGGACACTGGCCTAATGGACCATCCCAATGACCAATATAGGTGTTGTCATTAATCATTATACCTCTGGCATTTAATAGCTAAAGGTCAACACCTCAGAATATAATAATAATAATAATAATAATTAACGGTTTATTGAAAGAGCTTGGCAGCCAGAAGGCTGAAAATATACAGTTACATATTTGGGGAATGGGTTACGAATTACAAATAATATACAAGTGACATAAGTGACACAAATAAGACATATAGTAACTTAGATGGGGATCAGCTCAAAATACAGTTCATTTCAACATAGTGACAGTGTAGGGAGCAGTGTTTACTGGGAGTGGATACACTGATTTATTACATGTTATTGATAATTTTTACAATGGTTGGGACTGGGCTGTTCTTATAGCGATCAGTTCGTGCACGTATGGGCTGGATGCGGTTGTGGTGTCGAACAGCAATTCTCGGACAGGGGATCTCAGGTGGTAGTAGGGGCCGGTGTCGGGGATGGTGTAGAAGCTTCTTACCAAATTTGCAGATGAGGCCGTGGTGATGGTCAGTGAGAGTCGAAAGGGTCAGTGTGTTGAGCGCTTCTTGATATGTGGAGTAGGAAGGGGAGAGAATAATCTTGCATGCCCTCTTTTGCACTTTTTCTAGGTGTTTACGTTGTGTGGCATTTAGGGAGGAAGACCAGGTGGGGGAGGCATAGGTGAGCTTGGGAAGTATGATTACGTTATAATCATTGAGAAACCTGGTGCCTACTTTTAGATGCCAGCCAACACGAGGGAGATGGCACAGTACCCGGTGGTGGGAATAGTGTATTAATTAATTGATGAGTTCTGGTGATGAATTATTGAAGGTATAGTCAGGAAGGTAGACGAGTGTTGAGACCAAAGTTGAATTGCACGGTTTTTGTTGTTGGTTTTGTTTTAAGTGTGAGTGAGTGAGTGAGTGAGTGAGTGAGTGAGTGAGTGAGTGTGTGTGTGTGTGTGTGTGTGTGTGTGTGTGTGTGTGTGTGTGTGTGTTTTGATTAATATTACGTATAATTACAACAACACACACACACTTACACGTATATATACATATTCAGTTATACATATACAGTATATACGCAGGTGCTCACCCTCATGTTGGCTGTCAGCAGTGTGTACGTGTATATGTATGTACGTATTTATATGTGTGTATGTGTCGTCTGTGTGTGCACATGTGTGTGTATACGCGTGTGTGTACGTGTGTGTGTGTGTACGTGTCTGTACGTGTGTGTATACGTGTGTCTCTCTGCTCTCCGATAGTGATAAATGGTCAGTAATTACGGTTCCAAAGGTAGAGAGCGATGATAGCTGGCCGGGTTTAACCCCTGGAGTGCTGGCCCTGGCCAATGCCTCCCTAGCCTTGGTCGGGCCCCGGATTGGTTGGTCGGATTGGGCGAGTTGGTCGGTCTGTTAGCTATCACCCATCAAAAACACGCTCGCTTGGCCCTGTTCAGTGTGCAGTTAAAAAACAGTGGTGGGGAGGGGTGGGCATTTGGGAGGGGGGAGAGGGGAGGGGAGACGAGGGGTTGGACAATATGAGGGTCTACTCTTTACACATGCGCTTATCCCCCGATAAAGACCTATGTTGTTTACCGCGTCCATCTGTCACTCTCGTTAACGCTAGCTGAGTTCCCTGGCCCGGGGCGACGAGTGATTGATTATTGCAATTGTGGTAATCCGACACCCCCCCTTCCCCATACCTTTTTGTGAGGGGGTGAAGGGGGGGAGGGGTAGGGGGTGAGGGAGGGGAGGGGTAGGGGGTGAGGGAGGGGTAGAATGGCTATCTCCGTGTATTGTGGGGCTTTAAACGAGGCTCAGATTACAGATAAACACAACGAGATGAAACACATTGATGGCCAGTGGGCATGAGAGAGAGAGAGAGAGATAAGTGCCCCGATGTTTATCACAGGGCGCCTCACGACCTCAAAGAAGATATGAGAGTATATATTACATCCTGTAGTTATGACCGTACCTCCTGCTTCACGCCCAGCCCAGGGGGACCCATACAACACCCCCCACTCTCTCCCCTTTCCTCCTCACCCCCTGCCCCTCACACCCTCCCCTATATTCTCTCTCCCCCTCTCCCCTCCACACTCTCCCCACCATTTCTCTCATCTCTTCCCCTTATTCTCCCCCCTCACCCCTTCTCCTCACCCTCTCCTCCCCACCTTCTCCCCAACGCAATAAAGAGTGGTTTGTGTACACTATTGTGACCAGCGAAATAATAAGCAACAATTGTTAGCTTGTGAACACGAACAGGATGGTGGTGATAATATGATAGATGACACTGTGGGTATGGGGGGGGGGGGTGGGTGATGGTCGTGGTGGTAGTGGTGGTGGTGGGGTTGGTGATGGTCGTGGTGGGGTTGGTGGTGGTGGAGTTGGTGATGGTGGTTAGGGTGGTAGTTGGGTACTGGTGGTCGTCGTAAGTAGACCTCCTTTTCAAAAACCCGTTTATGAATATGTCCCGAGAGAGAGAGAAATCACAGACTGGCAGTAAATCGTGTGTGTGTGTTTGTGACTTTTGAAACTCAAATTTACATACATTAAATATTCACACACTCAGAAAGTCTTGTCATGGCTACACTTTTATTTCGTGTTTTCCCACTTTTCCAGAGACTTTAAAACTCAAATTTATATATAAACATTTTTCCTTCCTTTACATAAAAATATATACATTATATATAAATTCATAGGACACGTAGTTTACATGTCGGTAAGCAATAAAAAACACAAACGTGAAAAGATCCTGTACTTGTCAAGGTGTCGTTAAAATGATGATAATAATACAACGAGTAATAATAATGAGAGTCAGTCCTACCGATTATAGTGCCTCATGAGTCACTGTCTATAGTGCCACGTGAGTCACTGTCTATAGTGCCACGTGAGTCACTATCTATATTGCCACGTGAATCACCTATAGTGCCACGGGAGTCACCATCTATAGTGTCACGTGAGTCACTGTCTATAGTGCCACGTGAGTCACTGTCTATAGTGCCACGTGAGTCACCATCTATAGTGCCACTTGAGTCACCTATAGTGCCACGTGAGTCACTGTCTATAATGCCACGTGAATCACCTATCGTGCCACGGGAGTCACCATCTATAGTGTCACGTGAGTCACTGTCTATAGTGCCACGTGAGTCACTGTCTATAGTGCCACGTGAGTCACCATCTATAGTGCCACTTGAGTCACCGTCTATAGTGCCACTTGAGTCACCACCTATAGTGCCACGTGAGTCACCGTCTATAGTGCCACGTGAGTCACCGTCTATAGTGCCACGTGAGTCACCATCTATAGTGCCACGTGAGTCACCGTCTATAGTGCCACGTGAGTCACCGTCTATAGTGCCACGTGAGTCACCTATAGTGCCACGTGAGTCACTGTGTATAGTGCCACAAGTGATACAGAAGAGTATGGCTGTGTGTTGGCATCCGAGTTTCTGTCCAAGAGTATGGTGCTTGGGACACCATACATGGTAAGCGGCGCGTCACTGACAATTCCACAAACCAAACTTAGGAGACAGAGCCAAGGAGCCGCCCCGCCCCCTGCCCTGAGTGCCTCGTCTACCTGGTGTGGGGAGGCATAATGACGCTGTGGTTTATTGTTTTGGGATAGAAGGACTTCTTAGGCAGGTAGTTGTAAGGGAAGTGGCTAATTGGTTAACAAGATGGCGATGAAAAGAAATTGTATTGAAAAAACTTGTATAAATTTATCCCAATGAAGTTATATTTATTCATGGGATATTAGTGATGCAAAGTGAAAATATTAATGGAAGGTTATCAGACGTTAAGTATCGTATGTGTATTGACTTTTTAATTAGTTCTTTAAGTTTATCTTCTCAAGGAATGATAAAGTAATCATATTCTTCCATTTAACTGTGTAGACTTGTGTTCGGGGAGCAGAAGGGAAAGCTACAGAACTTGTGTTCCCGACTGTACCTGTATCCTGATGGCCAAGGCCTTTAATTAGCTGGGTCCTAGTCCTAACCTAACCAAACTTAACCTAACCTAACTAAATTATGAGGGTTGGGTCCCCGTTCTAATATATTTCTATATTAAGGGCTCTCAATTCTCGTGGGCCCCAGTTCTAATAGGTCTCAATCCTAAGGAACCACAGTTGTAATGGGCCCCACTTATAAAGGGCCCCAAACCTAAGGATTCCCCCACTCCTTATAAGTCCCAGTCCTAATGGTCATAGGTGTAAGGGGATACTCCTAGGGTCAAGGAGGAGAGGAACTCATCTCAGACTCAATGAGCATTAATGAGTCGTAAACGTCAACCTGAACCTCGACGAAGATATCCTAGGCAAGAGACAACGCTGACCTCTGGGTATCTACGTTTTTTACCTGGGCCACACGTTCCCTTGATGACTGAGGGAATATCACGAGAATCATGTCCTACACAGAGATCCTGGGACGCTTAACAGGTGTGTCCTACGGCGTCCAACACGGGTATCCTGCTATGTCCTACACAGTATTACCTCCCAGTGAAGACACGCCACTCTCGGCTTGTGGAGGTCCTTGAGTATATTGTTCTTTTCGCTTTCTTTTTGGTTCTTTGGTTAACTCTATTGAGTGAGTGGATGGGTGAGTGAGTGAGTGGGTATAATTTTGAAACAAAACCAGTATGTAATATCATCGTCCAGGGATCTTATGTAGGCTAGAAAATACAAACAAATCGCTGTATGAGTGAGGTAAAGTCAACACTAGAATGACATACTGTAGTGGAGAGATTACGACTGACAACTCGACTTGCCACGACAATTGCAGCGTGATCACTCTATCATCCTTAACTGAAAGCAGCAGGTCTCTGATATGCACAGATTTACTTGCTCATATTTTTCCTTTAAATGAACTGGATACAATATAAATTATGAATCGAGTCTTAACTTAATTTTTATGTATATTGTGTTAATTATCTCGTAACTTATGTATCACAGGTATATAATTTCACATTTTTACATCTTTCAGAAAGAAACAAACGAACCCCAGTGAATCCAAATCCTAGTCTACGAACCCGGCTACGTGTGTCAAAGGGGAATAAAGATTGACGCCCAGTTACTGTGTCAAGGCGGGCAGAATATCGTGTGCTGGGTCTAGGTATGTGTGTATTGCTTTCTTGTTTTCCTGCATTTGTATCGTCTGTCTCAAGTTACTTATATAAATATCATGATGTGTGGCTATTGACGTGGGTTTACTATTAGATTGTCTCTTTATGGAGGGGAATGGGATGGATTTGTCGTAAAACAACAACAGTGGAAGAGAGAGAGAGAGAGAGAGAGAGAGAGAGAGAGAGAGAGAGAGAGAGAGAGAGAGAGAGATTAGACCTCAACTAGTAATATCTGAAGCACAGTAGCGATGTTTACCATATCTATTCATCACCATCATAACATTCCAATGGTGTTCATCCTCGTTAAGGAATTGCGACGAGAAGACTTGATGATCGACAACAGAGTCCATGTGTGTGTGTGTGTGTGTGTGTGTGTTTATTATCTCACAATGATTAGATTAGGTAACTCAGGTGTCAAAACTCTATTAAAGAATCGGATTGATCTTATTGAAACATTAATAAACGGGCGAAGAAGCAACAATAGTCAAGATGATGGCCACTTTTCGGCAGTCAGATGGAAGACCCAAGTCAAGATCAGGTTCAAGTGGCTACATGGCGTCAGTGGCATTGATAGTGTATAGTGTATAGAGTATAGTGTATAGAGTATAGTGTATAGTAATTTTATCGTCTATCGTTCAAATCGTCGATATATTTTCCTTACATCATTCTGTATTTCCTTCATAACGTTATTGCCCCAAGTCTACGCAGTGTTTGCTATACGTTACGTGTAGATCCTTGTTCATAGTCTCTCATTTCCCGTTTATTTCTATCATAATGTATTTAAATGTACTTTACTTTAGGAATATATGTTATTTTTATTATTTTTATCGTTATTATCGTTAAAAATCGTTATTATCGTTATTACCGTTATTATCGTTATTATGGTTAGTATTATTATTGTTATTTTTACAAAGCAATGCAAAACTCCCTGAGAGAAAAGAACAAGTAAAATGTGATCAAGGGTGTGTGTATATTTGGTACTATGAACACTTTATGAACTCTTAACTATTGGTTTGGAAATACAAACTACATACTAACTATATTTTACTGTTCATTCCAACATTTTCCTCTTATGATCACGTCTTTGACACAGCACATTCATTACCTGGTTAAATTGCCAATAATTCGTATTATATTCTTTACTCTTTTAAATTACTATGTGTGTGGGACCATAAAAGCAACAACAAACGTTACAAAAAAAATGAAAATAAGAAAACATATTTTTTTTTTACTACAATGCAATAAGCCAGTTCTGTCTATTTACATATGCATTAACTTATTTGTCAAATTATTTGGTTTATCCATTCACATGTTTATTCATATGTTTTATTTATTTGCTTATTCCTCCGATTTTGTAAACATTGCGTTGAAGGAACTGCATTAGTGTGTGTGTGTGTGTGTGTGTGTGTGTGTGTGTGTGTGTGTGTGTGTGTGTGTGTGTGTGTGTGTGTGTGTGTGTGTGTGTGTGTGTGTGGTCACGACACGCCCTTCCCTCCCTTTACCATTATCGTGACCAGCGCCCTATAACCTGGTAATATATCCTCTCACCAGGCTCCTCATCCACCTATTGCAGCCACACCATGTAACTCATCCATCACATCCAAACCCTCATTCACGCTGACATTCATCCACCACACCTACACCCACATTCAAACAGACTCATTCACCACACCTACACCTTCATCCACCCTGACACTCTACCATCATACCCACACCCTCATCCATCTCCTACTCCCCACCACCTACTCCCTCCCCACCACCTACCTCCTCCCCACCACCTGCCTCCTCCCACCACCACCACTTGCCTCCTCCCCACCACTTGCCTCCTCCCCACCACTTGCCTCCTCCCCACCACTTGCCTCCTCCCCACCACTTGCCTCCTCCCCACCACCTGCCTCCTCCCCACCACCTCATAACCACGCCCAGTATTTCTTCATCCTCCTCCCCTGTTCAGTTCACTCCTCTCTCTCTCTCCCGACTGGTCCTGTGTCAGCCTCACTAAACCTAACCTAACCCAAACTATCCTATCCTAACCTATCCTAACCTAACCTAACCCAAACTATCCAGTCCTAACCTATCTTATCATAACCTATACTAACCTAACCTAACCCAAACTATCCCAGCGTAACCTAATCTAAGTGGTCCTAACCTCACTAAATCTAACCTAACCCAAACTAACCTATCCTATCCTATCCTAACCTAACCTAACTTCTCTAGTTTTACCTAACCTAACCCTAGTTACTCTAGTCTAGGCCAATCTAATCTATCATATCGATGAGAAGGAAGAGAGGGAGGCAGGCAGAGAACATGAGAGGGAAGAGAGGGAGGCAGGCAGACAACATGAGAGGGAAGAGAGGAAGGCAGGCAGACAACATGAGAGGGAAGACAGGAAGGCAGGCAGAGAACATGAGAGGGAAGACAGGAAGGCAGGCAGAGAACATGAGAGGGAAGAACAGTTGGATGGAAGGAAGGACCAGGAGAGGGTTGCATGAGAGTTTGGTCACTGTGGCAAGAGTGTAGAGCGAGTGGGGAAATAACATGTGATTTACTGCCCTCCTGTATTATAATTCTGGCTGCTAACTACCTCCTGTTCCTCTTTGCTTAACTATATGTAACTCAATATGTAACTATATGTAACTCATTATGTAACTATATGTAACTCAATATGTAACTATATGTAACTCAATATGTAATAGAACCATCAATTATACACACGTTCCCAAAAAAGTATCCGTTGCAAAGGTGGTCCGAGGAATGTTAAAAATGAACACTAAGATTTTCCCGTTGTCTCGGTAAAGTTATCAATATCCTTCGTCCGTTTTGTCATATTGTCTCACACAAAATCGTAAAAATATGGGAACGTGTATGTATAATTCTCCTCATGTGAGTCAATTAAAAAAAAACGTTCAAGGTGAGTAAAAAAACGTTCAGGGCGAGTAAAGGGCAAAAAAAACGTTCTAGGCGAGTAAAAAAACGTCCAAGGCGAGTAAAGGGCGAAAAAAACGTTCTAGGCGAATAAAAAAAAACGTTCAAGGCGAGTAAAAAAAAACATTCCAGGTGCAGTGAGATGATTCCCCTGTCCGCCTCCCTGTGTCGTGTGCATAATCACCCTTCATCCTTTTATCTTATCGGTTTAATCTGTGTTATAACTCTCCACACACACACACACACACACACACACTGGGTCTCTCTCTCTCTCTCTCTCTCTCTATCAATCTCTTAGCTTATACTGTGGAATGCTGGCAGGTTAAATTTGCTATCTCTGATCTGTCTCTCTCTTTTATTCTGGCTGTAATCTTTGTCTGCGTTTCTTAATCTCTGTTTTATTCTATGTTTGTCTATATTTCTTTTTCCCTTTTATCTCAGCTTGACTCTTCTTTATATTCTTATTCTTTATATTATCTCTCTATTTATTCATCTCTTCCGTTCGCATTCCTTTTCTTTCTTTCTATATCTCTCTCTTTATCTCTGTCTCTCAATATCATTTACCAGTTCATGAAATCACAACACCACTAAATTAAGAAATAAAATCACCTCCGTCACTCCCAAAGCAGAGAAATTTATTCCATACTTGAAAGAAAGAAAGAAAGAAAAAATATAACCGGTCTCAGAAAAGGAGAGAAAAAAAAAGAGAACAGAGGAAAAGAGACAGAAAAAAAAAGAAAGAAAAAAGAGAGACACAGAAAAATGAAACAAAATAAAAAGGATCTATCGTAAAACGTTTAAAATCCAAGAGTTAAAGAAGACCACTTAAAAAAAAATATCAAAGGCTATCGTAAGGTGTGTAAAATCTTCACCTTACAGAGTCTCTTTCACTTTCCTTTCATCCGTGAAGAAGAGCATTAGAGGAGTCACGATGTGGTGCTCGTCCAACAACCAACACCCCCCTTCCCCCTCCTCCCTGTCTCTCTCTCTCTCTCTCTCCCTTACCACCTGGGGGTCCTGGTTGGGTCGTGGGGCGTGGGCTATGGGCGTGGGCGGGGTCGTGAGGCGTGGGAACCCGTGCACACACACACAGTCTTGGGGGCCACAGTTAACAGCCGCTAGCCTCAAGAAGGTAAGGGATTCCGGGTTGATTTTTTTAGTGTGTGTGTGTGTGTGTGTTTAAAATACGAAGAAGAGCGAGGTGGAGGTAGAGTCAAGAAGTGTGAGGTGGAGTTGAGGAGTCAGGTGGAGGTGGAGTTGATAGGAAGTGAAGGTGGAAGTGAGAGGACGAGAGGGATTGACGTGGAAGTGGAGTTGAGAGGAGTGCGGAGTGGGGTCGAGTCGAGAGAAGTAAAGTGGAGGAGGAGGTGGAGGTGAACTCAACACTCCACTAGCCACAGAACAACACTACGGGTTATAAACAAACTTTCACTACTATGCTGTACCTTAAATTCTTATTCCTTCTCATATAAAATTTACATTGTAGGATTATTGTACCATAAGTCAAGAGGGGAACAACATTATCATCTACACTGGGGTAATATTAACGCTTCATAAAGTTAAATTAAACCCTATCTGAGTCAGCAATAACCCGGGAAGGTTCTGGTTTAACGCCGTTCAAACTCACAATCACAGGTTCATATTCTTACACTGAAATCAACTCCATATTAAAACGAGTCCCTGAGATTTTTTTTTTGGGGGGGAGGGTCAGGCAATATGTAAACATGCCAAAAATCCGGTCGCTTTGCATAATGATCGTAAATACTCGGTTATTTAGCTAAAAACCTAACCATAATCACGTAGTATTACAATTATCAAACAAAAGGTAACGACACTCACCAAAGCACTATAGTTTCATTACATATTATAGCAAGACAATCACGCATATAGACCACAAATATACAAGGTATTTATTTACCTGCCACCGCGAGTTAATGTTGTTGTAGACGGTTGGCCATAACAAC
Source organism: Homarus americanus (assembly GCF_018991925.1). Lineage (NCBI taxonomy): Eukaryota > Metazoa > Arthropoda > Malacostraca > Decapoda > Nephropidae > Homarus > Homarus americanus. The sequence goes on along the minus strand of NW_024725463.1, from coordinate 405,904 downwards.
TGGACACTTCCGGACACTGATCTTCTTCACTTGACACCATAGGTACACTGTTATCGAGGCTACTTGTACTGTTAGTAGGGTTTTTCACTCGGTATTTTGTATAGAATAGTTCTTGCGAGTCCTCATCACCTAAATGTTTTTTTTCAAGTTCACTCAAACGTTTCATAATGTGTTCACAGTCAACCCTCGGCAACAAACTTGATACATTGTTCACTTTTTCTTTTTCTATTGGGTAAGTAAACACCGCGACACACGGGCACTGTTGTAAATGACGGGGGCGTGGAGAGGACAGGTAACAGGTGAGGCTGGGTGTTGTATTGGTCACCTCGCCACCGCTTCGTGATTGGCCGATACAGAAAGTGGAGTGAAGCCACGCCATGACCAGTGATAAAATCGCTGAACAAGCAAGTTAACCGGCCTACGAGTCATCTTGTCCTACCTTATTAAATCATTATGATATTCGCTTCGGATATCTACCCCGGCCTCGTATATTTGGGGAGCCAAGATCACTAAAGGAATCAGCTCAGAATTTACCTAGATATTTATTGACATTTCTCAGCTACAGTCATTTTACTCTACAAATCATTACAGGATATTTAATTATGAGCCAACATCCAACATAATATCTACTATATGGTTTCCTGTTATCATATACCTCGATACACCATTGTTTAAGGAAGCAACGGACTCAGCAACTCGTGCCCGACTCCCTGTGTTACCTATCACACTGGACCCTGCCTGTACCACCTCCCACCACCGTCACACACACACTACTAATCTGCCCTCTTGTTATGACACTAAAATTTGCTTAAACTATGGGCCAGGTAGTTCCATAGTTTGTGTGTGTGTGTGTGTGTGTCCGATTATGTCAAACAACCGGGTTAGCCACAAGATCCTGGTAAAGTATATATGGCGCGCAATTATACGGGATTAAATTTTTTTTGACGAGTACTTCATGCGTATTCCGTGCGTACCTGTTTACCTCTTAAGTCGTGACGCATGCAGCACCATTCACAGACGTAATGAGCCTTGTTTGTTTACGTTTTATCGTCCGCGTGTGTTGACATTCCCCTGATGTGTCCTGTATCACCTTGTGTTGTCTTGTGTATGTGTCTGTTGGCTGCAAATACGTCTGTCTGTCTGTCTGTCTGTCTGTCTGTCTGTCTCTCTCTCTGTCTGTCTGTCTCTCGTGTTATTCAATCCCAGTTTCGGGTATGTCTTAAGCCCATGGCAGGAGGAGGTGGTGGGTGGGTCTCCAGCCCAACAACCTCCAGCATTAACACTGAGGTTATCAAGGCATCTGCTCCCCCATCACGAAATCTGAGCACAGGGATGAGGCTGAAAGCAAAAATAACAACAATTATGTAATTTGCAAGAATAGGGGTAGGGAGGGAAGGGGGTGTGGGAGGTAGAGAGAGGAAGGGAGGGAGGGAGGGAGGGGAAGGAAGGGGGTGTGGGAGGTATAGAGAGGAGGGAGGGAGGGAGGGAAGGGAAGGGGGGTTACCAATAGTCATTCTTCCCAGATTGAAGTATAAGCTATGATCAAATCAAATCTTTGTTGGGGGAGAGGTTTTGGGGGTTTGATGGGTGGGGGTGGAGGGGGGTTGGGCCATTGCCTTAAAAACATGACAGCAAGATTACGTTCAATTATGAAAATGGGTCCAGCCTAATGCTATAATTGATGGATTATACGCAAGGGAGATTAATTAAAACTGCTCTCAGGGATGTGTGCTGGGAGCTCTCCTAGGTTAACCCCCCCTCCATCCCTATCTCAACCTGTGATCTGATTGATGGTCTTCTGATGGGCAGGATAAGAAGATTTTGCCGATACCCGAGAGAAGGTTCCGTCGTGCCTTGAGAGGATCGTGAGGAGGCCGCCGCAGATTGTGGCGTCGTGGGGAGGAAGAAAGGGGAGGGGAAGAGGAGTAAAGGGGAAGGGAAAAGGAGAGGGGAGGAAAAGGGAGAAAGGTGACAGAAGAGGTGACGAAGATAAGGAGGGGAGAGAAGGTAGAGGTAGGGGAAGAGAGGGAAGGGAAAGGTGGGAGGGTAAAAGGAAGAAGGGAGGAAAGAAGGAGGAAGACAGAAGGGGAGGTGGAGGGGAAGAGAAGGGATGATAGGCATATGGAGGGAGAGAGAGGATCGTGAGAGAAATATCACTTGTCCATTATAAAGTAATTATTCTCTCTCTCTCTCTCTCTCCTAAAGTCTTATCTCTCTCTCTCTCTCTCTCTCCCTCCCTCTCTCCGGTGTAATCCAGAATAGGCTGAGGAAGGGAAGGGTATGTGTGGGGTAGGGGTCAGTTAGAGGCATGGCTCAGGGAGAGAGTGTGACAGGGGCAATGAGGTTAGGTTAGGTTAGGTTAGGTTATGGGGTCCAGTTGGGTAGGTATTGGGGAGGTTAGAGAGGTTAGACGGGGAGGAAAGTGGTCTGGAGAGGATATGGAGGGAACGTGGGGTTATGGGGTGATAGAGGAACACAAGGAGAGTAAAGGGGGGGTCATCTAATACCCAGACAATCCTCCCTTGACGGCAAGTAGAGAGGCTGACACGAGGTAGAGAACTCAGGAAAGGGAAGAAAGGTTGTGGTGATGATGATTGCAGTGCTCCATCGTCTCTCTCACCCGTAACTAGAGCAAAAGGCCCTATAACTGGGTCATGTAGGGAAGATCGAACTACGTGGTCGTGAAGATAAACTACAGCGAACGTGGTCTTTCCATCTCATAAACTTCAGATTTCCTCCATGTTGGTCTAATCATCAAGGCTCATAGAGTTTCAACGGTACACTGACGTCGACGATGATGCCGACCCCTTTGATACGAGAACCGCATCTCTCCGCGTGACTGCAAATCTCACTTATCCGGAAGAAGACTCAAATTCGTTAACCGAAATTCCGGATAAGAGGGAATCACGTAGTATTTCACTCTAGGTAAACTATAAGAATCTAGGCAGTGTAGGGACGTAAATCAGATGTCATCTTTGCCGGAGTAACATGAACAGGGTGTGGACCTCCAGGTTACCCCAGTGAGAGACTTACAAGGATCCTGGACAAGAAATAAAAGGTATCCTAAGTGACCTGAGGAAAGTCGTAGGACAATAAAATACCTTCAGCACAGTCCAAGGAATACATGTAAAAAGAAAACACACTAGGGAGTTTGGGATGTGTGTGTGTGTGTTGGAACCCCACCCTGGGGAAGACAAAAGGAATCCTGCAGGAACCTGAGGGATTACTGGGATGAGGGGGAGGATCTTGATCACACGCTAACGAGCAATTGGGTATTTATCTCACTATCTCAGCACCATGATCTATCTGCCTGTAACACCCTGGGCTATAACTTACTTTTATTTAACACCAAGCAGACATAAACCGCATGTATGTATGTATGTATGTATGAATGTATGTATGTATGTATGTATGAATGTATGTATGTATGTATGTATGAATGTATGTATGTATGTATGTATGTAGTTGGCGAGCTGTCCGGTCTTCTCGGACTATTCCGTGACGCTGGGTCATGCAGCTCGTTAACTTAGGGTGTGGTTTTTGTGTTGGCGACAGCTTCTATACCTAACAAATTCACGCCTAGGAGGCCCTTGGGCCGGCCATCCTCGATTTCGAGGGGCTTTCTTTATTATGTATGTATGTATGTATGTATGTATGTATGTATGTATGTATGTATGTGGACGAGCGTGTAGATATGTAAAGGTAGTGGTGAAAAAACTACAAACTTTTAATTAGTGTTTTAAACACACATACACACACACTCTCACGTTTGAGTCTCAAGAGATGGCTGTAGCCTCCCTTCACCTGGCCAGATTAATGACCCCACACACCTGAGATGGACGAAATGACCTTCACTTTTGACAACTTGATTATCCAGACTTGAACACCTGACAAGGGACACCGCGACCCTGGCCTTGGCTTCTCACCTGATTTATAGAGTAAAATTATTTACCTCTGACCGAGGATAAAAGAAGGTAATCAATTTAGAATGTATTAACCTTACTACAATATAATCCTGACCTATAGCGATCGGTCAATGATTAGACAAACAAACGAACGGAGAAGCGAGGAACATGAATGACATTATATAGTCTTTAATGATAAAAACGTAAGAATATAAAAGTTAATAAAGGCACGAATAGATGAATATAAATAAATACATATACATATTAATGAGATACAGACTTTTTTTGGTTATATATGAGTAAAAAATATAATCCTAAGTGCCTGAGGGAACACACGATAACCAGCCAATGAAACAACCTTCAGTGACTTTCAACGTGGGGGTTAGAATTTCCGGCATGATCAATATTTCTGCAACATCAGTGTCACTTTCTTGCAAGTCATTCGTTGCTTTAACTGATGATGCAAGCTGTGTTTGGCAGGAGTCATACTTATGGCAACTAGAACATAACATAAGAACATAAGAAAATAAGGAGTCTGCAATAGGCCGGTTGGCCTGTGCATGGCAGCTCCTGTCGAGAGAAGTTGTTTTGAGGAGAAAATATTTAATTATGATGTAGATGAGTTTGGTCTGATCAGTTTATGTGAGTATTTTGTAGTTTAGGTTGACATGATAGGTGAGTGGAATGACATGACTGACTAACTGACATGTGAGTGAGTAGAGATGTATGTGTCTTGTGAGTTTTGTTTGGGGATAATTTGTGTGTGTGTGTGTGTGTGTGTGTGTGTGTGTGTGTGTGTGTGTGTGTGTGTGTGTGAGAGAGAGAGAGAGAGAGAGAGAGAGAGAGAGAGAGAGAGAATTTGCATACATACAGTTAGTAGCATATTTATAAAGAAACTATTGGGGAAATATATATTCTCATTACTATATTAACAGGCATACTAAACAAAACGTCCTCTTGTACAAACTAACCTCGTATTGGCATACAAACACGTATATCACATAATACAGACTAACAAATGGTACGCATTTTGTATATTAAAAAATCTAGGCACCCAAAATAGGTATAATTATCCCAACATCAAAGGGGGTTAAAAAAAATGGGTCCTTAACTCTCACATCTTCAGTACTTGAGGATAATTGATCTAACATAACTGAACCCAAACTCAGTAGTTAACTTTATCATAGCATCTCAATCTCTTCATCACGTCGTAAAAATATATATATAAAAAAATTCAAGAAAGATCATCAACGGGGTTATATATTTTACGAACATGAAGCTACTTAGTTTTGTACCCCACTAGGGAATCTTCTTAAACACGTCTATGTAAAGATAAGTGACGAGACATTTATACCGAGTAATCACAGTTAATCACAGTTATCACTAAGATAATCGCACATCAGGTATTAACCCACTGAGGTGTTATCGTGTTTATGGCTACGTAATATCGTGTCGGTCCTGGTTTTGTATCATTGTAGTCAGGTGAGGTAACGTGGACACCTACAACCTATCACTAACCTGAAGAACCTGGTAAAATTGTATTAGTTTACCCATAAGAGGGATACCACGGAGTATACCAGTTTACATGAGGCTAAGTAAATTATCAATCCATTCCCAAAAGATTGATAACATGGAGAAGAGTATACGAGTTTACCTGAGACTAAGTAAACTAACTCTCCCGTAGTCTACAAGGACGAGCGATCATTCGTCAGACGTAAACTTCACATGGGTGGAGTAGACCAGAAGTGACCGACCACATCTTAACAAACATCATAATGATTCTAACATTAATCAATACAAAAACAAACAAACAAACAACAAGATCGTAAAACAAAACACATAATTTCCGCCATAATAAATCTTCTATTGCGTTACATTCACCTGAGCAGAACTCCTCAAGTGTTACCTGAGGCGATACATTACAACTCCTCAGATGATTTGGATTACACAATATAAAAAGTGTAATAACATATAAATTACCTGCAATTGATACAGTTAATTAACTCGGGTGTCATAGATATAAAGCTGTGGTACCTTCATGGTTTACTGATCACCAAACAGCTGATCACTTAGCCAGCTCATCACCCACCCTAGTTAACACTCAGACAAACATCTAAATGCTGACATACACAGTTGATGGTTCAGCAAAGCAAAAAGTAACACCACCAAGTAACACCGTAAGGTAACAATATATTAGGTTAGGTTAATTTAGGCCAAGTTAAGTAACCAACAGGGGTTCCTTTTCCTCATATTAATAAAATTTAGAGGAGAGTACAGGAAAAAATAAATAACTCGCCTAACTTACCCGAGGGACAGGAAAAATGACCACAGCATAATAAAGCGAAGCCGATGTAATGACAGTGAGACTCTCCCCTTTGGGTACGCCACCACCTCCGTCGTCTCATAGTTCTCCGTGAATAGTCATGGAGTCAGACTGATGACAGAATCCACCCGTGTACCCAGCATCCGGACTGAATTTTTGCTTCATTTATCTAACTAAATAAAGGAATCGAATTAAATATATTTGGCTAAAAATTCATTATATTCAACTTAGCTTATCATTGTGAATTAAAAATGCATCGTAGATATAAAGAGATTTAGTCATTAGTCTCTTTATTTTATTATTTTATAAGAGCTTCGATAATGACAGTTCTTGTAGTGATATAGCATTACATGGATACTGACACTGCATAATGGGTCAGCTTTGAGGGACTACCAAGAGATGGCCACTATACATAATGGTAAATATAATTTGATGTACTATTTCAAAAATCACGAAAAAAAATACAATGGATAATGAAAAATTTGATAAATTTAACATCATAAAATATAAGACATTAAACAGGTAAATTCATACAGGTAATATTATTTTATTAATAAACAGAGAAGCAAAACATAATAATATTAAAGACACGAAACGACAAAGAAAACCAGATTAATAAATTGAAGAAAATATACAAGTATTCAGTTCCCAAATAAGAAAATATAAAGATAATTAAATACGTGGAAGTGAACTCGCTAAAGACGGAGTACAGTACTGGTGTATGTAAAAGTGTTGACGAGTCTTCCTGGAACTGCACGTGGACAACTCACGGACCAAAATACTCAGTTTATTATTGATATGTTCCTTGGTCATCTAAGAAATGATTTGATGAGAATTAAACCTTTTTTCTTTTTTTACCAAATGCTGTTCCCCAAAACAGACATATTTCGATGTCTAAATGGCTAATTCTTGCTTTTGTAAGTAGTCGAGAGACATAACGAACACGCAACCTTCCTCCTTCGCCCTCAGTCGCCTCACTCTCCCTCCCTATACCCTCCCCAAACGAATGGCTTTTCTCAGAATCTCTCAATTTATTTGCATCTTTTTTGTATCGTAAATCATTCCCAGTTTTCCATGTCTGGTATTAACTAGTGAGTGTCGCAGGTAAGTGTAGGTACCTAGTGGCCATTACATGCATAGTGGTCGTTGTTAATGAGAGCATTTTTCATGTGGTATATGTACACACACACACACACACACACACACACACACACTTCCCCCACCAACTGAACGAAACACGCAGTGGCTCCACACTTTTCTTCAAGCGGGGTCAGACGTATAGTATCCCTGACACACAAACACCTCATTCAGATCAAGAACTTAAGTATGATTGCTTTACCGACGGTATATTCAAAGGTGAAGATACTCATACTACCTCTCACACAGCGTATAAAAAGATCATTGTAGCGGCTGGCAGCAAGCAGAACATTCAAATGAAATACATAAAATTGATAGCCTTGATATAGCTTTACTGGCGGTGCTATTCAGTGGTCAGACATTCACGGTGGCCCTCAAACAACGACAAAAATAAAACTCGTTATTTCAATCTCGCTGGTCAACAATCTCTCCCGTGTGTGTTCAGAAGAGAGGTGATGTTAAAATTCGTACTTGTAATACCTGAAATTAGTGAATGAAATAATACACTGATATTCTTTCTTTGTTGTATTTGAAGTTTGGGTAAGATGGTGTTAAATCAGACGCTAAAAAGAGTCTCATTTCAGCTTCGGATTCATAGATATTTATAAGATTATATTTTTTTTTCATAACAGGTGAAGTAAATACGAATCTAATTAGCTTATATAAAGACAACACAAAAGACACCAGGTTTAATAACGTCTAAATCAATCTGAGACTCTACCATTAACACAATACGATCCTTTTCACGATTCCCGGTTCAGGTGTGTTTATGGGCACGTTATAGCCACAGGTAAAGTAAACAAACCACACCTGGTCTACGAGAACAACAGGTAGGTGACGGGAGGAGGACTGATAAACAAAGCACAACCATAGTACGCAAATGAGGAGTTTTGATTGGCCGTTCAAGATAAAGGAAAAGAGGCGGAGTTAGGTAAACGAAGGATGACTGCAAGTTAACTATGGGTAGATAACGAAGGAGGAATGATGCCAGAAAAAGAGAAGGAGGTAAAATGAAGGAATAATAAGATAATGTGAGTGAAGTATTCACTGGCTGCAGGGAATAAGGATCAATGAATCAAGAACAGAGAAAAATCGAATAGGAAAAAGAGAGGAAGAGAAGGACTAGTTAGATATGAATAACAGATGAGGGAGAAGAGTAGGGAGGATAAGAGAAGTGAAAGGAGTAGCTAGGAGGGGAATAGGGAGTGAGGGAGGTGAGTGAGATACGGATAAAAGAAGAAGGAAGAGGGAAGGAGTATGAGGTGTAAGAGGGGGAAGGAGGCAGGACGTTAAAGAAGGTGCGGTTAGGAAGGTTAGGCTGTGGGTAAGGAAGGTAAAGATGTGGGGGAAGGAGGAAGGAGAGAAGGATGAGATAGGAGACAGGGAGGGGTGAGAGAGGAGGGAGGGAAGAACAGTGATAGAAGGGGTGAAGTAGGAGGAAAGGAGGTAGGGTATGGTAGGAGGGGGTAAGGTAAGAGGAAGGGTGCTGTAAGAGGAAGGGAGGAAGGGTATGGTAGGGGGGGGAGGTAAGAGGAAGGGTATGGTAGGGGGGGGGGAGTAAGAGGAAGGGTGCTGTAAGAGGAAGGAGGAAGGGGGTGGGGAGGGGGAGGTAAGAGGAAGGGGTGGTTAGAGGAAGGAGGAAGGGTCTGGTAGGGGAGGTAAGAGGAAGGGTGCTGTAAGAGGAAGGGTATGGTAGGGGGGGAGGTAAGAGGAAGGGTATGGTAGGGGGAGGGAGGTAAGAGGAAGGGTGCTGTAAGAGGAATGGTAAGGTAAGAGGGAGGGGTGAGGGAAGGGGTGAGGTAGGAGGGGAACATAATGGCTCTCCCTCACACCGCACCACCTGTTCAAACACTCTCCAGTAATTACGGCCCCTGGTATAATTGCACCTATAATTTTCATGCTGAGACCTGCGGGCCAACACGTCGATAACATGTGCCAATAGAGTTAATATTTCATCAGGCAGAGAACTCATAAAAGTACTCATGCAGGTCTCATAAAAAAAACACAACATTTTAAAAGCAATTGGGATCTTGAACTAAAAAAATATATTTATTGTGACGATATTTAGAGTAGCCAAAGGTGCGGGTATATTGATTATTCAGTTTCAAACGGAGGAAAAAGTTCTATTTGTGTTATGAATACTTGAAAATGAATATTAATTCCAGGTAAGATTAATATGATTTACAGTATATTACAACATCAACAGATTCCCCGTTATGAAACTCACAGGAACAAGCTTATGGGCGTGACAGTCTAGATTATTGAGATAAATTTTACCATTACAAAAACTAAAAAAAATAGAATCCTCTTCCTTCACATTGAACTTAGGATAATCATTATTAGTCTTGGATTATATAAAAGTATATTTTCTTACAGTTGTAATCCTCATCAGAACTGGATAAAAGTTTAATGATATAAATTACTGTCAAGGAATATTAATATAGAGACGAAAAAACGCTGCTTGTGTTACGATGATTCGCATAATTAGTCATAAACACGAAAACTATAATAATAATAATAATAATAATAATAATAATAATAATAATAATAATAATAATAATAATAATAATAATAATAATAATAATAATAATAATAATAATAATAATAATAATAATAATAATAATAATAATAATAATAATAATAATAATAATAATAATAATAATAATAATAATAATAATTACATCAAGCCATCACACCCCAAACTCCTTTTCTTCTAAGCAATTAAATTATTTAAAACAAAAACAACAAACAAGGCTTCTGTCGTGAACATTTTACGAATCTCTCCCCAATTTATCCATAAGAACTAAAGTCTACATTTCCGTGCAGTGACAGTATCTAGGCGTGACGACCCAGATTACTACCAGTCATTTCAACACAGATGAAAAACCTCAGATTGTGTAGAAGAAATAGCATTAGTCGGTGAGTGATTGCGTGCTGGGATCTTTGTGGGCAGGGAGGCGGACTGGCTGTAATCACGCCGAGAGAGAAAATGACGTATTCACCCAGAATGAACCAACTTGGATCGGTTGGTAGACGAGGGAGAGTGAGGGACAGAGGGTGAGGCAGGCAGGCAGGGAGGGAAGGAAGGAAGGTAGGAGAGGCAGGGAGAGTGAGGGGAGACGGAAGGCATAAAAGATGAAGGAAGAGGAATAGATAGGGAGAAAAGTACAGGCGGAAGGTGAAACAGGGTGAGAAGGGAACTGCGAGGAAGGAGGGAGAGGGGTAGTCATGGAGGGAAGACAGATGAGGGGGGGGGGGGGAGAAGGAGGGAGATTGTGAGGGAGGCAGGGGAAGGAGGGTAGGGAAGCAGGGAGGGAGTAATGGAGGAGGGAAGGGGAAGGAAGGGACGGAAGGAGGTGCCAGGGAGGTGATTGAGGTTGGTAGGCAGGAAGGGAAGGGGGGAGGGAAGGAGAGAGGGGAAGGGAGGTGAGGAGGAACGAGCCAATTACAAGAAATGGGGGTGTTATTATGGTGAAATTACTCAGTAAACATACAAAACACATGGACTTCAATCCTGACACACATGGGTCAGATCGGTAGGTAACGCCTCTCATTATGCTGGGCCCAGGGTTTGGTGAGGTTAGGTTAGATTAAGTTGTGGTTAGGTTATAGGTTAAGTTAGGTTAGATCACATTAGACTAGGTTAAGTTACTGTTATGTGTATTCCAATATCATTAACGACTAAAAATGAAAATTATATACTACTACTACTACTACTACTACTATTAATAATAATAATAATAATAATAATAATAATAATAATAATAATAATAATAATAATAATAATAATAATAATAATAATAATAATAATAATAATAATAATAATAAGGGACTCTGTATATACTGCAACACATTACACACAACACAGTCAACACACAGGTACCACAGAGAGAATCATATCACCCAACTGTTGCCTCCACGTAAACGGGTCGGCACCAATTGACCATTTGACCCAGGTAGGAATTAGTCGACATGCAATATATGACTTGTTTTTGGTCGCGACATAAAAGAGAATAAGTAAGTAAAGTTCTGAAATATGTCGCTTGAATGTAGTGGTCATGATTAAACGTTGTGAATAGGTCAGTTCTGTTGGGTAAAAAGTGTGATAGAAATAGTTGGGGAGAATGACCCCGTCGAAAGCACGCTTAGGTTTTAGTCTCAGCACAAGTCACTTCCGATCGTGGATTAAGCGACCGATTGATGGTGTGGAAGGCACTTGAACGGTGGATGGCGATTAGTATAGACGTCCTTCTTGTAACCGTGTATAACATATTCCCAGAAGAGCATAAAGGGGGTACAGACAAGGCAAGATAACAGAACAATATCTACAGAATCTACCAGACAGTTTACAGCCATCAACCAGTCATCAACATTACTACATCACCCATGGTCCCAACAAATGGTGCCTGTGGTGGGATTCGAATCCAAGCCTCCGAAGGAACTGGTGCCTGAAACCAGAGAAAAGAAGCAAGAAAAAGAAACACAGGATGAGGCAGTAGTGAATAATAATGGCGAAGGAGTCATAGGAAAAAGAGAGAGAAAGAGTAAACAGAGAAGAAAAACAGTAAGACCTGGAGAGAAATAATAGAAAAATGACTGAAAATCTCTCACAAAATAGAGGATGATAAATAATGGTAAAATCAAGTAGAAATCGACTAAAAATACGACGAAATAAGAATGTTGAAGGAGGAAGAAGATGAGTGTAGAAGGGAGAAGCATCAGAAGAGGGAAGAGGAAAAATAAATAAGCAAAGAGAGAGAGGGAGAGAGAAAGTTGGAGGATGACCTTGGGGGGAGGAAAGACAGACTTGGAGGATGAACTGAAGAAGGAGGTAAAAGACAGAGAGGATTGGAGGATGACCTGGGGGGGCAGACTTGGAGATGAACTGAAGAAGAGGTAAAAGAGGGTTGATGACCTTGCACTGGAGGATGAACTGAAGGAGGTAAAAGAGAGAGGGTTGGAGGATGACCTTGGGGGGGCAGACTTGGAGTGATGAACTGAAGAAGGAGGTAAAAGAAAGAGAGGTTGGAGGATGACCTTGGGGGCAGACTCTGGAGGATGAACTGAAGGAGGTAAAAAAGAAGAGAGGTTGGAGGATGACCTTGGGGGGTGACTTGGAGGATGAACTGTGAAGGAGGTAAAAGAAAGAGAGGGTTGGAGATGGGGGGGGGGGGCAGACTTGGAGGATGAACTGAAGAAGGAGGTAAAAGAAAGAGAGGGTTGGAGGATGACCTAAGGAGGCAGGTAAGTGAGAGAGTCAAGACGAATCCTTATTATTTCAGAGCTACGAAAAACTCATTAACACACACACTCAGGGGTCAATCCAGGAACTCCCTCTCCCTCCTCCGGGTCTCTCCCTTCTCCCTCTCCCTCCTCCCTCTCCCTCCCCCGGGTCTCTCCCTTCTCCCTCTCCCTCCTCCCTCTCTCCTCTTCTCCCTACTACCCTACAAGTGCCACCCTGACGCCTACACCACCCTGCAAGTATTCACTCCCCAGGTACGGCGTCATTCCACCTGTGTCCCTAAAACGTTTCGTAGAGGTGGGATGAAACGTCATTCTCACCGATGAAACGTCATTCTCACCGTCAATATGTAAACAACATTCTTAATTCTCGGTCATTTTATATCCGGGTGTTTGGCTGTCATTTACGGGTTGTGTTTTGTTTTTAATTCTTACGAGACCAAAGAGATAAACAAACCGATTGTGTGATCTATTGAGTATGCTCTGAGGATTCAAGATACTCCCGTAATTTGACCACTACTACCCGGCGATATAAGGCCCAAAGTACCTTGCGGGAGGGAATCTTAATGTTGTTTTCACAGCCCGGACCACAAAAAGTTGAGAAAATGTTGGTATCGGTGAGGCGTTTCTTCTCCCTAATAGTCAAACAGTGAACCTTAAAATGGTCACCACAGTGGCCTGAAGTTCTCACCCCATATTTATTCAAGCCGGCTATCACAGCCTTCCTCGTGCCCCGCCTCCCTTACCTCAGGGGATTTGGTAGTGGAGTTGGGAGGGAGGGAGGGAGGGAGGGTGGGAAGGGAGAGGAAAGGGGGTATGGAGTGAGAGGGAGGGAGAGAAGAAGGCAGCAGAAAGAGGTAGGGAGGGGTAAGGAAACAGAGAGAGAATAGGGAAGAAGGGAGGGAAATATGTCGAGAGGTAGATACGACTTGGGGGGGATGGGGTGGGTTAGATAGGACCAACAGGAAGGAATACCGAAATAATTGATGATAGGGTTGAGAATAAAATAAGGGATAATATAAGGAGAGAGGGAGATAACCCTTAACCACAGTGACCCTGAAGCCTCTATCATCCGGAAGCCTTAACCACAGTGACCCTGAAGCCTCTATCATCCGGAAGCCTTAACCACAGTGACCCTGAAGCCTTAACCACAGTGACCCTGAAGCCTCTATCATCCGGAAGCCTTAACCACAGTGACCCTGAAGCCTCTATCATCCGGAAGCCTTAACCACAGTGACCCTGAAGCCTCTATCATCCGGAAGCCTTAACCACAGTGACCCTGAAGCCTCTATCATCCGGAAGCTTTAACCACAGTGACCCTGAAGCCTTAACCACAGTGACCCTGAAGCCTCTATCATCCGGAAGCCTTAACCACAGTGACCCTGAAGCCTCTATCATCTGGAAGCCTTAACCACAGTGACCCTGAAGTCTTAACCACAGTGACCCTGAAACCTCTGTCACCCGGAAGCCTTAACCACAGTGATCATGAAGCCTCTATCAGCCCCACGAGTCATCAGGGGAGGGCAGCCACACCCCACCGAGAAGGTTCGTGTCCCGGGGCTTCCTAAAAGGATGACTTGACCTGCAGAAGGCAACGACGAAGGGCACTTAAACACGTTCTTAGTCATTTGGAGCAGAATGCGATTATGTGTTTATAGTCAGCATGGTTATATGATGAAGACGTGTAGTGTAGTGTGTGTGTGTGGTGTGGTGTGGTGTGGTGTGGTGTGGTGTGGTGTGTGTGTGTGTGTGTGTGTGTGTGTGTGTGTGTGTGTGTGTGTGTGTGTGTGTGTGTGTGTGTGTGTGTGTGTGTGTGTGTGTGTGTGTGTGTGTGTGTGTGTGTGTGTGTGTGTGTGTGTGTGTGTGTGTGTGTGTGTGTGTGTGTGTGTGTGTGTGTGTGTGGTGTGGTGTGTGTGTGTGCGTGTGTGTGTGTGTGTGTGTGTGTGTGTGTATGGCTCTCTCATTAATGGACTTCCTGTACTAGCTTGGTTGAGGCACGTACAATTGCTAAACAGATAGGTGCTTATGTGTGTGACCGAGACAAGAAACTGAAGGGAAAATGAAAGACTAAAGAGGAAAAATTGGAAAGAATGGAGGAAAAATGGGGCAGATGGAGGGGAAAAAAGGGGAAACTAATGGTAGAGGATAAAGGAGAAATATAATTGGTTCCATACCTAAATAAATACCTCAGTATAGATAAGTGTTACTATAGTTTGTAAAATAAGTAACTCCTCTCTACACTTAAGCTACTTACACTAACCAAGCCACCACACTTATGTCTCACCCTCTTAACACTTTCTCTCACTTATTTTCTTTTATTTTCCTCACTGTCTCTCCTTTCTCTCCCTTGATTCCTGTTTCTCCAGGTCATTCCTTCTTACTCGTTTATTTATGTTGGTAATTTGAGATATTTGTTTTATTTTTATTTCCCTCTGTCTGTTTTCTGTGTCTGTCTGTTTGTCTGTCTGTTTGTCTGTTTGTTGTCTGTTTGTCTCATATTTATTTAATTATGTCCTCCCTCCTTTCCCTTCCTTCATCATTCCTTTGTGTGTGTCTCCTCCCTTCCTCCCTACGGTGTTCTCCCTTCTCTTTATTACTGTTCTCCCTCTCAAGTTCTCTCTTTACCTCGTCTTCTTCCCCTTCTCTCTCTCTCTCTCTCTTATCTCTTCCTCTGTTTCCACTCCTCTTCCTCTATTCTTAATTTTCCTTATTGATTTTCTTGTTTGTGTTAAGTTTTGGTACTGATTAAGTGTATGTATGTATGTATGTATGTATGTATGTATGTATGTATGTATGTATGTATGTATGTATGTTACTACCTCTCTCTCCTCTCTAAAGAATTGACATCCGTCAACGCCAGGCTGGTCAAGAGTCAGTTCGTGACAATCCTGATCACCCAGCCCAGATTTTACAGATGAGAGAAGAAGAGAAGGGTGGAGAGGGGCAGGAGGGACAGGTGTGTATAGAATGGGAAGGGGGGGAGGTAAGAGACAGGGAAGAAGGGAAAAGAGGAAGAGAGGTAGATTTAAAAGTCAGGGTATGGGTATTGGGGGGGAAGAAAGATTAAAGGAAGGGAGAGGGTGATGAGGGGGAGAAACAGAGTGGGGGAACAGAGAGGGTGGGAGAGGAATAAAAGAGGTTAACATGTATGTGCTACCATGGCCAGTATAAAATACCATGGCTGTGCACCAAACCATGTGGTACCACCATACAGTGCCACCAGAAGAACATGCTAAAACACCATGTGCCACCATGGTTGTGTGCTACCATGGCTGTAAAATATGAGTGTGTGCTACCATGACAGGGCGCTGCGTGCTACCATGGTTGTGTGCTACCATGGTTAAATACCATGGTTGTGTGCTACCATTTAGTACTACCATGGTTGTGCTACCATGGTTGTGTACTACCATGGTTGTGTGCTGTGCTACCATGGTTGTGTACTACCATGGTTGTGCATCACCATGGTTGTGTGCCACCAGATGTGTGCTACCATGGTTGTGTGCCACCATGGTTGTGTGCCACCAGTGGTGCTACCATGGTGTGCACACCATGGTGTGCTACCGTTCTGTGTGCCACCATGGTTGTGTGCTACCATGTTGTGTACCACCATGGTTGTGTGCTACCATGGTTGTGTGCCACCATGGTTGTGTGTCACATGGGTGCTACCATGGTTGTGTACTACCATGGTTGTGTGCTACCATGGTTGTGCTACCATGGTTGTGTGCTACCATGGTGTGCTACCATGGTTGTGTACTACCATGGCTGTGTGCCACCATGTTTGTGTACACATGGTTGTGTGCTACCATGGTTGTGTAAGCACATGGTTGTACTACCATGGTTGTGTACTACCATGGATGTGTGCTACCTGGTTGTGTACTACCATGGTTGTGTACTACCATGGCTGTGTTACCATGTTGTGTGCCACCTGGTTGTGTGCTACCATATGTGCTACCATGGCTGTGTGCTACCATGGTTGTGTGCTACCATGGTTGTGTGCTACCATGGCTTGTGTGCCACCATGGTTGTGTGCTACCATGGTGTGTGCCACCATGGTTGTGTGCTACCATGGTTGTGTCTACCATGGTTGTGTGCTACCATGGTTGTGTGCTACCATGGTTGTGTACCACCATGGCTGTGTGCTACCATGGTTGTGTGCTACCATGGTTGTGTGCTACCATGGTTGTGTGCTACCATGGTTGTGTGCTACCATGGTTGTGTGCTACCATGGCTGTGTGCTACCATGGTTGTGTGCCACCATGGTTGTGTGCTACCATGTGCTACCATGGTTGTGTACCACCATGGTGTACACATGTGCTACCATGTTGTGTGCAACAGGGCGTGTACTACCATGGTTGTGTACTACCATGGTTGTGTACTCATGGTTGTGTGCACCATGAGTCAGGTACTACCATGGTTGTGTAATCATGGAGCAGGTGCTACCATGGCTGTACTCACCATGGGTTTACCATGGTTGTGTGCTACCATGGTTGTGTGCCACCATGGTTGTGTGCTACCATGTTGTGTGCTACCATGGTTGTGTACTACCATGTTGTGTGCCACCATGGTTGTGTGCTACCATGGTTGTGTGCTACCATGGTTGTGTACTACCATGGTTGTGTGCCACCATGGTTGTGTGCCACCATGCTGGTCACCATGGGTACATTATGCCAGGTACCATGGTTGTGTGCTACCATGGTTGTGTGCTACCATGGTTGTGGTATCACCATGGTTGTGTACTACCATGGTTGTGTGCTACCATGGTTGTGTGCCACCATGGTTGGTTGTGTACTACCATGGTTGTGTAATTACCATGGCGTACTACCATGATGTGTGCTACCATGGTTGTGTGCTACCATGGCTGTGTACTACCATGGTTGTGTACTCACCTGTGTGCCACCATGGTTGTGTACTACCATGGCTGTGTGTGCTACCATGGTTGTGTACTACCATGGTTGTGTACCACCATGGTTGTGTGCTACCATTTGTGTACTCATGGTTGTGTACTATCATGGCGGTACTACCATGGTTGTGTACACCATGGTTGTGTGTACCACCATGGTTGTGTACTACCATGGTTGTGTGCCACCATGGCTGTGTGCTACCATGGTTGTGTGCTACCATGGTTGTGTACTACCATGGTTCATGGTTGTGTACTACCATGGTTGTGTGCTACCATGGTTGTGTGCTACCATGGTTGTGTGCCACCATGGTTGTGCCACCATGGTTGTGTACTACCATGGTTGTGTGCTACCTGGTTGTGTGCTACCATGGTTGTGTGCTACCATGGTTGTGTACTACCATGTACTCATGGTTGTGTGCTACCATGGTTGTGTGCTACCATGGTTGTGTACTCACCATGGTTGTGTGCACTCACCATGGTTGTGTGTACTACCATGGTTGTGTGCTACCATGGTTGTGTGCTACCATGGTTGTGCTCACCATGGTTGTGTACTACCATGGTTGTGTACTACCATGGTTGTGTGCCACCATGAGCCTGTGCTACCATGGTTTGTGCTACCATGGTTGTGTACTACCATGGTTGTGTGCTACCATGGTTGTGTACTACCATGGTTGTGTGCTACCATGGCTGTGTGTGCTACCATGGTTGTGTGCTACCATGGTTGTGTGCTACCATGGTTGTGTGCTACCATGGTAGTGCTACCATGGTTGTGTGCTACCATGGTTGTGTGCCACCATGGTTGTACTACCATTGTGAGTACTACCATGGTTGTGTGCTACCATGAGTGTGCCACCATGGTTGTGTACTACCATGGTTGTGTACTACCATGTTGTGTGCTACCATGGTTGTGTGCTACCTCAGGTTGTGTGCTACCATGGTTGTGTACTACCATGCTGTACTACCATGGTTGTGTACTACCATGGATGTGCTACCATGGTTGTGTACCATGGTTGTGTACTACCATGGTTGTGTACTACCATGGTTGTGTGCCACCATGGTTGTGTACTACCATGGTGTGTGCCATGGTTGTGTGCTACCATGGTTGTGCATCACCATGGTTGTGTACTACCATGGTTGTGTGCTACCATGGTTGTGTACTCACCATGGCAGTATCACCATGTTGTGTACTACGGACTACCATGGTTGTGTACACCATTAGGTACTACCATGGTTGTGTGCTACCATGGTTTGTGTGCCACCATGGTTGTGTGCTACCATGGTTGTGTGTACTACCATGGTTTGTGTGCTACCATGGTTGTGTGTACCATGGTTGTGTGCTACCATGGTTGTGTGTGCTACCATGGTTGTGTGCTACCATGGTTGTGTGCCACCATGGTTGTGTGCTACCATGGAAGTTGTATCACCATGGTTGTGTGCTACCATGGTTGTGTGCTACCATGGTTGTGTGCTACCATGGTTGTGTCTACCATGGTTGTGTGCTACCATGGTTGTGTGCTACCATGGCTGTGTACTACCATGGTTGTGTACTACCATGGTTGTGTACTACCATGGTTGTGTGCCACTGGCTGTGTGCTACCATGGTTGTACTACCATGGTTGTGTGCTACCATGGTTGTGTGCCACCATGGCTGTGTACCATGGTTGTGTGCTACCATGGTTGTGTACTACCATGTTAGGTAATACCATGGTTGTGTACTACCATGGTTGTGTATCACCATGGCTGTGTACCACCATGGTTGTGGCATCACCATGCTTGTGTACTCACCATGGTTGTGTGGCCACCATGGTTGTGTGCTACCATGGTTGTGTGCCACCATGATTGTGTGCCACCATGGTTGTGTGTACCACATTGTGTACCACCATGGTTGTGTACTACCATGGATGTGTGCTACCATGTTGTGTGCTACCATGGTTAGGTATCACCATGGTTGTGTGCTCATGTTGTGTACTACCATGGTTGTGTACTACCATGGTTGTGTACACCATGGGTGTGCTACCATGAGCTGTGACTACCATGGTTGTGTGCTACCATGGTTGTGTGCTACCATGGTTGTGGTACTACCATGGTTGTGTACTCACCATGGATGTGTGCCACCATGGTTGTGTACTCACCATGGTTGTGTACTACCATGGTTGTGTACTACCATGGCTGTGTGCTACCATGGTTGTGCATCACTCATGGTTGTGTGCTACCATGGTTGTGTGCTACCATGGTTGTGTACTACCATGGTGTACTACCATGGATGTGTGCTACCATGAGTTAGGTGCTACCATGGTTGTGTACTACCATGGTTGTGTACCACCATGGTTGTGTACCACCATGGTTGTGTGCTACCATGGTGTGCTACCATGGTTGTGTACTACCATGGATGTGTGCCACCATATTGTGTACTACCATGGGATCATGGCTGTACTACCATGGTTGTGTGCTACCATGGTTGTGTGCTACCATGGTTGTGTGCTACCATGGTTGTGTGCTACCATGGTTGTGCCACCATGGTTGTGTGCCACCATGTTGTGTACTACCATGGTTAGGACTACCATGGTTGTGTACTACCATGGTTGTGTACTACCATGGGTACACATGGTGCTACCATGGTGTGTACTACCATGGTTGTGTACTACCATGGTGTGTACTACCATGGTTGTGTGCTACCATGGCTGTGTGGCTACCATGGTTGTGTGCTATCATGGTTGTGTGCTACCATGGTTGTGTGCTACCATGGTTGTGTACTACCATGGTTGTGTTACCATGGCTGTGACCACCATGGTTGTGTGCTACCATGGTTGTGTACTACCATGGTTGTGTGCTATCATGGATGTGTGCTACCATGCTGGTGTCACCATGGTTGTGTGCTACCATGGTTGTGTATTAACATGGTTGTGTGCTACCATGGATGTGCTACCATGACTGCACCAGGAAAATAATTAAGTTTTTATTGATGACATGAGGGAGGGGTGGGAGGAACCTGAGGGAGGGGGTGAGACACAAGGAGGGGTGAGGATACGAGGGAGGGGTGAGAGAGACCCAAGGAGAGAGAGGCATCCGGGTGAGGAGGAGGGGAGAGGAGATTTGAGGAGGATGAGAAGGAGGAGAGGAGGGGAGGGGAGTGGGAGGGGATGGAAGGGAGTTGTCTGGACGTGATCACTGGCTGAATCATGCAGACGACCATTATAATCCCATTGATTAAATGGAAGGGAGGAATGGGAGAGGGTGGAAGGAGGGAGAGCGGAAGGGAGGGAGATGGATGTAGTGGGGAGAAGGGAGAGGACGGGAGGAAAGGAGGGAGAAGGGTAGAGTGAGAGATCTGAGAAGGGAAGGGTAGGGAGGGAGAATGAGAAGGAAATGAAAGAGAAAGATGGAAAATTAGAGAAGAGGGGAAGGAGAAAGAGATGATGACGGGAGAATAGGGAAAGAAGGAGAAGGGGAGGATGAGAGAGAGAAGAGAGTAAGAAAGGGAGATGAGGAGGAGAGGAAGGTGAGGGGGAAACAGAGAGAGAGAGAGAGAGAGAGAGGAGGGGAAATTGAAAAAGGGACGAAATAAAGAGGAGAGACAGAATGGATACATGGAAGAGACATGGAGAAGGGAGAGAGAGAGAGAGAGAGAGAGAGAGAGGGAGAGAGAGAGAGAGAGAGAGAGAGAGAGAGAGAGAGAGAGAGAGAGAGAGAGCCAATCTTGGTGCCACATGGCGTGGCCTCACAGTACTCTATATGTGTACAAATACGTTCAATTTTAAACTATACACACGTACAAGCGTGTGTGTGTGTGTGTGTGTGTGTGTGTGTGTGTGTGTGTGTGTGTGTGTGTGTGGAGCCTCCGATCATTTCCCATACTGTCTCATTCCACAAAATATCAACACTGAATACAGATTATCTTTCTGAAGGCTTTAGTCCCAAGCTTCGAGGCGTGTCTTCAGATCTTACTAAACGTACATATGGTTTCCCCACGTGATTTTAGCTCCTCGATTTCGTTTTACGTTCATTTTCTTTATGGTTTCTCTTGATTTATTCTTTCATCTGTATTTTCTGCATGGCATAACACGGTCACTCAACTGGTGTTTTTGTTATAGTGCAACAGGTGTGTAATAAGTTTATGTTAGTTGATACATATGACGCTACAATACCTTCCACCTGTTCCAGACACTCGGAGGCTCAACAGGTGTTTTCTATGCTAATGCAATAGGTCTGTCTTGTTTAAAGTCTTGACTAGGAATATCGTTATGTTAAGTAGCTTAGACTGGCCAACTCGGGCCCCAAGTGGTGTACCGTGTAAATACCGAATTGTCTTCCTATCGTAGAAGCTAAAGGTGTTGTATCTGTGCTAGAGTTTGGGTAGAATTTTTTAATAGTTGAGTTGTGAGGTATTGAAGTAAACCTGCTTGATGGATACTGGATATTATCAACAAATGTATTAATGGAGGGAAGAATTGTTTTATACATTACAAATTCACACGGTGTTTGAGGTAAGATTATGTATGTGAATATAAATGAATAAAGATAATGATAAGAAAAATCAATTGTCAGAAAGTATCTTTTAGTTTTTTGTTACAAGAAACCGAGATTATCTTTAAAAACTACAACGTGGGGCTCTAAATGAACGATAACGTCCCTTTAGCAGGATATATGAGACAAAATAATGAAATTATTTATTAATCACTATTGGTAAAGGATTATGAATAAATAATACAATCGCTGAAATATTCCTCATTAATCATTTCCATTATCATCTTGAATTGTAGATAAAATTCACTTGACATCTCGTAAATTTTTCGACGCTGCGAGTTTTTGACGTAGGTGGGGACGGATCGAGGCTCAAGTGGGACAAATGTTTGAAAACGGAGGGTGTGGGTTTGTGGGTCGTGGTGCTCCTCCCTCTCAAGTGTTGTTGGGGCGCAACCGACCAACGCGGCCAAACATAAACAAAGGCCACGAGATGGTTGGCCTGACGACTGTATGACATTATTTAGTGGATTTCAGTGTGGTTTTTTTTTTTGGTACATTTATGGTTATTTATTGATTTGTTTATGTACAGTCGTCTCGAGGTGTATTGTTACCGTCTACACATCCGTATCGATCAAAACACACGAGTAGTGCTACGTTGCCACATGAGGGAGACACAACAGGGGGTAACAACACCTCTATATTTATGTACAATACGTATTATAGTATGAATATAAAAAACTATTAAATAAACATGTTCACTCTCATGCTGACTATATTATTGTTAAAATGAGAATTATATACGTAGCTGAGGATGGTGAGGAAGTTATGGTGGTCTTGAGCGGTGCCGGCAATACTGTCTACCGGAGTATCGACAGATAGTGGACATTGTGTTATAACTATGGGACCCACTCTCAACACGTGATAATTTCTTACATACTGACCCTGTTTTGACTTATGTTCGAGTAATTTGGTTATTGACGTTTCCTTTTGTATATATTCGTAATTAAATTGCTTAGTAAATACCACAATAGGTTGCAATAAGCAAGATTTTGTACGCAGTATAACTATTTTTATAAGTATCTTACCAGCATTTACTTACAACAGCTTAAGTACATTTCTCTACTTACATCCCCGCTGGAGACTCACAGGCTGCTGAGAATTATCATGGAACAGACCTGGATCACTGACTGTGCCAGTGTTTGCCAATCAGCGAATCACGTCACGCGGAAACTCAAGAGCCTACGGGTGAATCGAGTCACTCGTCCTCCTCACCACGTCATGGGTTTCATTCGTCCGGTTTATTACCTATTCAACTGTCAATCTCAGTCACATGAAGTATACTGATGGTATGTTTTAACCCCACACAAATATGAACACATAACATAGTATAACATATAACATCCTCCTTCAACTATCCTGCCAGGGGGGGGGGGG